>NC_025994.2:83260012-83286694 GCF_000442705.2 Elaeis guineensis
TTTCTCAATGTGTAGGTCATCCTCCAAATCACAATAATCGATTAATGTATTATCTTCTATCTCGTCATCATTTATGAACTGATCGTCATCCTCTGACTCATCAAGATTAAATACAAAATTATTTCAATTTTGTTGGATGGCAGATCAGTCTTATTCAAAGAAGCTGTTACAAGTTCATCAATATGAAGCTCGGCTAATGTTTGTTCTTCTTTTGAAAAATTTTTTCTTCATGTAAATTCAAATTTTCATCCATCTCTAATCGGGTTGGTATGTCATATACACCTCTAGGTATTATTTTTTATATGACATGCCAATTACCTCGATAATTTAGATCCTTCAAATATATTACTTGTTTTGCTTGAGTTGCTAATATATACGACTCATTCTGGTATCATGTTTGAGAAAGTTTATATTGATAAAGTATGGATCGATATGAATATCGATCTTTTTATTGCTAATATCTCACTATTTATATTGAAATAAGATTACAAAATTACTGGATCCATACTTCGGTTCTATGATATCTATCAGTATACCATAATATTCAATTTCTTCTTCTCCTTCATATTCTATTGTAGCAATCCTACTATTCTGGGTCTGTCATTACATCTCTAACTTTCTTGTATGAAATCTCATTCCTCCAATAATACAGGATGCTAGTAGTTAACCCTTCGATCGGGGCCACATGCTAAATCATACAACTCATCAGTCGCACCTTCTTTTTCATTGAAATACTTATATTTCATCTACACCATAACATAAAAAATTATGTTGGTCCAAATAATTATTTTTATAATTATTAAAAATAATGTATTACTAGTGCAACTTACAAGATCACTAAATTATTTTATAAATTTTTTTTATATCGATCATCAACATCCGTATTATTCTCTCTGCATAGTATATTTTTGTGCTCACTGCAAAAAATCTTGATTTTTAATTTTACATTGATATAAAAAAATTACTTAGAACATTAAACAATATGCTAAGATGGTCTTACTCAATGAAATCTTAATTTTTTACAATTATTTAGAATGTAAAGTGTGCCTTGGATAGCTCATTCACGTCTATAAACTCATATCTCCTTCCACCAATAGGTCGAATCATTTGTTTAAATATAAACAGCATCGATTCATTATCACCCCATTTATGGTCTACATTACAATCTATATGATTAAATCTTATTTCGATATCGTTGAGATACATCAAACAGAATGTGACATACTCCGTAGCTATATATGCTTCTCTGTAGACCCTTCAGACCATGTTTTATTGCACACATACTTTTTTAGGATACATAAGAATCTATAAATAAAAAAAATTAAATTTTAAAAATATATTTATAACTTATAACTGATATAACAAAGTGCGTATAATTTTTTTATTTTTCAATAGGACACATCCACCGATAATGTATCAATCCGATCAAAAGAGATTCTTTTGGAAGATAAATAGCCAGATGGACCATAACATTAAAAAATGATGGTGAAAATTTTTTTTCTAACTTACAAAGAATGAGCATGATATCTTTTTCAACTTCTCAAGTAAGGTAATCTTTAATTTTCGAAATACAGTTCTCAGAAGAACACTCTCAACTCAATCAATACAGTTTAAACATCACCATCCAAATAGCCATGCATGACCATAGAAGCAAGCATTGCATCATCATATGAGAGTCATAACTTTTCATGCCTGAGATATTGCTGTCGTTGTTTCCAACACACCGTGATATATTTGAAGCATATGCATCAAAAATTTTATGATTTTGAACCATTCACAGAAACTCTTCTTTTCCTCACCAAATAGTAAATAACATACAGGTGGCATAAAAAATCTATCACCTCGATGAAATAAATGTAACTCTGATCAGATTGTCATTTCTACAAATTAAGGTGAGCTTTTATACTATCTTTTATTTTTTCTAACATATTTAATACAGTACTGATGATATTATTACAAATATTCTTCTCAATATGATTACATCCAGATTATGATGAGTAGTAGCTACTTCCAATATGATAGTTCGAAAAAATTCTTCGCTTCGTCTAATTCAGCTTAGTTTAGTACGCTTTCGCTTATGAGTATCCCATATTTTTCCAAACTGGATATTTTGAATGACTTGAAGTTGTTCTAAAATTTTTGCTCCACTTAACTCCTTAGGTGGCAGTTGCCGGTCAGACTTACCATTAAAGTATTGGTTGTAATGAATGCTCCAAGAATGATTACTAGATAAAACCATCGATGACCCATGAAGCATATTTTCATTCATGCTTTAAATATAAGAAGGATGCATCCTTGTTGCATATTGGACATGCCGATATCCTTAGGTGCTCCATTCAGATAAATTTTCATATACAAAAAAATTATTTATGATCCATAAAATGGAAGCATGTAACTTAAAATTTTTCGACTCACAGAATCATATGTCTATACTCCATTTTTTCATAGCTCCTTTAGATCATCGATCAACGATCGTAGATATACATCAATTTCATTATCTAGTGCTTTCAGATCCAAAATCAATAGTGACATAACAATAAATGGTTCTTTCATGCACTTTCAAGGTGACACATTATATACAACTAGAATCATAGGCCACATGCTATAGGAAGCACTCAAATTGCCAAAGAGATTAAATTGATCCGTCGCTAGATCAAACTGGATATTGTGTGGGTCACTCACAAAGTGCATATGCTTTACATCGAAATCTTTCCATACTACGGAGTCAATCGAATGGCTAAGTATGTTCTCTTTCGAACCCACTACTCATGATGCCATCTCATTTCTTCAGCTATCTTTGTGGATATATACAACCTTTGAAGTCTTGGAATTAATGGAAAATACCTCAAAATCTTTTAAGATATCTTTTTTCTTTTCTGTTATCGATTTTGTACCTAGGCTCACTGTATTTTAGACATTCAGTTGTCTATTCGTTATCTTTATAAAATAATATACAGTCATTTTTATAGGCATATATAAGAATATAGTCAAGTCTTAATTTTTGCATGTATATTTTTACTTCAGAATATGATTTCGGAAGTCTCTCTCCATTGGGAAGAGTTGCTTTAATCAATGTCAAATTTTGATCAAATGACTTCTAACTCCATCGGTTTACGATTTTAATATGAAATAATTTTATCAAAAACTCTAACTTAGAGAACTTTATACAATTTAGATAGAGTGGCTCTCATGTATCCCTTACAAGCTTTGCAAAATATTCAGAAAATCCTTCTACCTTAAGCTAGATATTGTGTTCATGATCAGAATTGTCTTCAGATCACTAGTACTCATGCATATATTTGAAAAAATATCTTGATGTAAATCATCCAAAAGTTTTCCTATACCATCATGTTCGATAGGTTCAGATGCATCACTATCATCTTCAATATCGTCATCGTCGTGCACAACTTCATTCGAATCACCCTCTCTATGCCATATCTAGCAAGTATAATTCTTATCTATGCCATAACGTAGCAGATGCTCCTCAACAAGTGTTATGTGATAATATATAATATTGACACATCTCTTACATGGATACTTTATCGACAAGTACTGTCAGTTTTATACCATGCCAACTCAATAAAATCTCAAACACCTTTTCGATATTCAGATAAAAAAATACCTCTAGTATTCATCCAACTTTTATTGATATCCATTTAACAACAAACATGAAAATGATTATAAACAAAAAAAATTTAGTAGTATTCATCCGAATCGGATCTCGATGCAGATTTTGGATCGAATCCTGATCCAAATTTCAGATCAAATCCCGATCTAAATCCAGACACGGATCATTTTATACAAAACAGTATGTATTAAAGAACACAGACTAAACAATAACATAGAAAATCTCCTTCTACTAATTTAAGAAAGCAAAAATGCATGATCCTATCCATTTGAAATCATCACTAACAGGTGGCCCTATCCCTTTCAGAAAAATAATAATCTTATTATTGTTATTAGTTGATATTTTATTTTATTACTATAAAAATTTCGATAGCATCTTCCCATGTTCTCCAAGTATACGATGTAAATATGGTGCCTATGCACCTTATCTACTATATACCCAGAGAATAATGGACAGATAACTGTAAGTACCACATAATGAAATAAAATATCAACTATTAACAATAATAAGATTATTATTTTTTAAAAAGCCCGAATATGGGATATCCAAGAGTCTATCTCCATCAAGTTGACCCTTGAACGAAAATTATGGCTTAATATAATTTAACTACCATCTCTGAATATACATTCAAAGATAGATTTCTAATTTATCAAAAAAGAGTAACTCTGTATTAAGATTTTTTCATCAAAAATTTCAATAATTTTTTTTTAAAATAAAAATATTTTTTATATTTAATTATAATAAACAAAAGTACACAAAATAGCATATAAATAACTAAATTATAATAAGCAAAAGCAATATACATTGTTCTAATAGAATTAAAAAAATTTATAAATTTCAATAGTAATACTAAAAAATTTATGCAATAAATATAAAATAAACTATAAATAGTTGAACATACAAAATAATATTAATGCAAAATAATAACATGAAACTCAATCCCGAGGGTCCGATGGTTTTTTATTTTTTTTAAAATATTTTTAGTTAAAAATAATAAATAATTTTTTATTTTTTTAAAATATTTTTTATCTAAAAATATTTTTTAATAATTATTTTTTCTCCTAAACGAGCTCTGAACTCGATCATCCACGACCTCCGCTCCTGCAGCACCATGCCGTCACCTACCCTGCGTCCCCAAACTCTACCCCTGTGACCCTTGCTCCCACGGCACCGCCACCATCACCCACCCTCACAACCCACCCCCACAATGCCGCCACTCTCTCCAACCCTCCACGATCAGGATCCAACTCGAATCCTGATCAGATCTCAATCTGGATCCCAACCGAATTGGTATCTCTATTGGATCCCGACCTTGATCCAAATCGATTGTGATCTAATTTTATTTTTATTAATCAAATAATAAAATATTTAATTATTTTTTTTATTTTTTTTCTTTTTCTTTTCTTTCTGTTTCTTCCCTTCCTTCCCATCCATGTTTATTTTTTTTCACTTTTTTCTTTTTTTTCTTCCCTTCCTCCCTTCCCGACGACCATCCTCCCTTCCCTCCTCGATCAACCTTCCTCCCTCCCGACCGACCCCCTCCCGGCCCCGTGTCACCCTCGACCGCCCCGACCCCATCCCCACCCTCGTGTTGCCCCTGGCCGCCCAACCCCACCCTGCAACCCCCTCCATCGGCCGACCCCCTCCCCAGCCCCGTGTTGCCCTCGGCCACCCACGACCCCCTCCCTACCCTCGTGTCACCCCCCGAACCCATCCCCACCCCTGTGTCACCCCCGACCACCCAACCCCACCCTTGCAACCCCTCCACCAGCCGACCCTCTCCTTGGCCCCGTGTCGCCCTGGCAGCCCATGGCCCCCTCCCTGCCTCCGTGTCACCCCCGATCGCCCCCCGACCCCATCTCCATCCTTGTGTCGCTCCCGACTGCCCACCCCTCCCTACAATGTCCTTCCATGGCCGACCCCCTCCCGCCCCTCTGTCGCCCCTGACTGCCCACCCCCTCAACCCCTTCCACCCCTCGATGGCTCAATCAACCAAAAAAAAGATGATGGATCATACCAATGGGGGAAGCGACAGCGAGCGACGGCAGAGTCGAAGAGGAAGCGACGATGGTGGAAGCAACGGTCGGTGGAAGTAACGATGAAGCTGGAGATGGAGAGGGAGAGTGAGAGGGGGGGAAAGGTTGGAGGGCATTGGGGATAGCAGGGTTTCATAGAAAAAAAAAGGGGGGAGAGCTTGTAGAGAGGGAGAGGAGGGTTTCACAGTCCTGACGATAGAAGGGATGTTGCCTTGATGTGAATTAAATGAAGAACTATTAGCGAAAAAAATTTATGCTAATACATTTTTAGTAATAAAAAATTATTTTCATTCCAATAATTTTTATCAAAAAATTTCTCCACTAATTTTTTTTTCTAAAAAATTTTATCCAAAAATAAATTATTGGTGACGTGTAAAAAAATTTCATCATTAATAAGACTATTAGTGACAGAAATATAATTTTCATCGCTAATAAATTTCACCCAAATTTTTTTTTTCTCTAACAATTTTTCTTCAAAAAAATTAAAAAAAATTTTAAAATAATTTTTTCAATGAAAATACCTTTTTATCGCTAATAAAAATATATTTTTCCATTAACAATTTTTTGTTCATAATAATTGATTAAAATAATATTTTTAAAACATCATTGTCAATAAAAAATAAATTTATGTCATAAATATATTTTTATAAAAAAATATAAAAAAATTTAAAGACTATTGATGATGAAAATTATTTTTACATCATTAATAATTAAATATCTTTCCAATAACAATTTCATAAAAAAATAATTTTAGATTTTTCATCAAAGAAATTTTCTATCCAAAAAATTTAATAAAAAAATGATATTAAAAAAATATTCATGATAAAAAATAAAATTAATTTTCTTTAATTAAAAAATTTTTGGTCTAAAAAAATTTTCCAAAATAATTTCATCAAAAAAATTAATTTTTTATTAATCAAAAAATTATATATATAGTTAATTTGCAATTTTTCCTTCAAAAAAATTTTTCCTCCAAAAAAAATTACATACATAAAAAATATAATTATGATGAAAATTTAATTTATACGCTAATAATTATTATAAAAATAGCTCTTGATTTTTACAATGAATGGGCACTATGGGAGATAGATGGCTTTGAGGTCTTCGATCTCTAAAGAGCTCGTCTTCTTCTTAAAATTCTCATTTCAAAGTCAGAGTACGAGAATATCCGATGATCCTGAGATTATAGGAGAAATCCATTAAGATTGAGATTTGGAGGATAGGATAGGGATAGAAAGTTAGAGATCCAGAAGCTCATATATTGTATGCATGTGATCGAGCTTGAGAAATTTAAAAAAAATTATGTGAGCATCAAAGATTTAGCAATTAACTAGAATCAAAATAGATTTGTGGGTAGTGCAAGTTGAATTATAAAGCACAAGCTCATATTTATGCTTTACATTGCTAGGAAGATGAGTGCTCATATTGTTTATCTTCTCATAATTGAACTTCTACAGAGATATATTTGAGCATCGATCGATGCAAAAAATATGGTACCTTTTGAGATCGTGAAAGTCACGCTAGAATATTCTGCTTAACTATATGGTTTTTGCATGAAAGGAGGCTCCTTTATACAGCTTACTATTTCAAATCAGATTTGAACATACCATTTAAAATTTGATCCTACTCAAATTTGGACATGAAATAGAGAAAGGAAAGGACTCTTTGGCATATGGTTAACCTCCATTAATTGCTAATCTAATTACTAATTAATTCTTCATTAATTTATAACACTTGATGAATTAATTTATTATAACTTTTGCATAAGGTTAACCATCAATCGAATTGACAATTAAGCTCTTGAACGATTCTCAATTGTTAATCAGCTTCATGATCAGTCAGAAACTTCTTTTGAATGTAACCCCATAGGTTCGAACCTAAGTCGGTAGCACAGAAATAACTTTCTGAACTAATCGATGTAACAATCTAGCAATGGTGATCCAACGTCCGGATAGGTCGAATTACTGGACCCATACTTCAGTTTTATGATATCTACCAGTACACCATAATAATCAATCTCTTCTTCTCCTTCATATCCTATTGTAGCAATTTCACTATTCTGGATCCATCGTTGAATCTCAAGCTCCTTGTGTGAAATCTCATTTCTCTAATGATACAGGATGTGTAGTGATTAACCCTTCGATCGGGACCACATGCTAAATCGTGCAACTCATCGGTTGCACCCTTTTTTTATTGAAATACTTATATTTCATCTGCATTATAAGATAAAAAATTATGTTGGTTGAAATAATAATATTTATAAGTAAATAAATAACGTATCACTAATGCAACTTACAAGATCACCAAATCATTTTATAAATTTTTTCTATGTCGATCATCGATATTTGTATTATTCTCTCTATATAGTATACTCTTGGGCTCACTGCAAGAAGTTATAATTTTTAATTTTACACTGATATAAAAATTTTTTTTATCATTAAACAGTATCATAAGATGATACTTACTCAATAAAATCTTTAATTTTTTTATAATTATTTAGAACATAAAAATATATCTTGGATAGCTCATTTACGTCCATAAATTCATATTTTCTTGCACCAATAGGTCAAACGTTTTTTAAATATAGACAATGTCGGCTCATTGTCACCCCATTTACAGTCTGCATTATAATCTATATAATTGAATCTTGTTTCGATATCATCAAGATACATCGAGCAAATGTGAGACACTCGGTTGCTACATATACTTCTGCTATACACCCTTCAAGCTTGCTTTATTGTGAATATACTTTTTTAAGGTGCACAAGAATCTGCAAATAAAAATAAATTTAAATTTTAAAAATATATTTACATCTTATAATTGATACGATAAAATACGTATAACTTCTTTACCTTTCAATAGGATACATCCATCGATAATGTACCGGTCTGACCAAAAGAGCTTCTTTTGGAAGATGGACAGCCAGATGCACCATAACATCAAAAAATGATGGTAAAATTTTTTTTTTAACTTACAAAGAATGAATACGATATCTTTCTTTAATTTTTTAAGTAACTTAATCTTCAATTTTCAACAACATAGTTTTCGAAAGAACACTCCCAGCTCAATTAATGCAGTTTGAACATCACCACCTAAATAGCCATACATAACCGTAGGAACAAATATTGTATCATCACATGGGAGTTATGACTTTTCATGCCAGAGATATTGCCGTCGTTGTTCCAACACACCATGATACGTTTGAAGCATATGCATTAGAAAATTTATGATTTTAAACCATCCACAAAAATTCTTCTTTTCCTCTCCAAACATGAATAACATGCGGGTGGTATAAAAATCTCTCACCTCGATGAAATAAATGCAACTCCGATGAATTTTCATTTCTTACAAATCAAGATGAGCTTTTGTACCATCTTTTATTTTTTCTGAAATATTCAATACAGTACGATGATATTATCATAAATATTCTTTTCAATATGCATTACATCTAGATTATGACAAAGTAGTAGCTGCTTCCAATACGGTAGTTCGAAAAAGATGCTTCGCTTCATCCAATTCAGTTCAGCTTCAGTACGCTTCCGCTTGCGAGTATTCAATATTTTTTTAAATCAGAGATTTTCAATGACTTCAAGTTATTCTAAAATTTTGCTCCACTTAACTTCTTAGGTGGCAGACATCGATCAGACTTACCATCAAAGAATTTGTTATAACGAGTCCTCCAAGAATGATTAGCAGGAAGAAACCATCGATGACCCATGAAACATATTTTTCATCCGTGCATTAAACATAAGGAGGATGCATTCTTATTGCAAATTAGACATGCCAGATATCCTTTGGTGCTCCATCTAAATAAGTTTTCATATGCTAGAAAATCATTTATAGTCCATAAAATTGAAGCATGCAACTTAAAATTACTTCGACTCACAGAATCATATGTCTATATCCCATTTTTCCATAACTCCTTTAGATCATCAATTAAAGGTTGTAGATATACATCAATTTATTACCTGATGCTTTCGGACCCAGAATCAATAGTGACATAAAAATAAATGATTCTTTCATGCACTTTCAAGATGACACATTATATACAACTAACATCACAGGCCACATGCTGTAAGAGGTACTCATATTGCCAAAGAGATTAAATCCATCTGTCGCTAGACCAAGCCTGATATTATGCGGGTCACTCACAAAGTGCGGATGCTTTGCATCGAAGTCTTTCCATACTAAAGAGTCGGTCAGGTGGCTAAGTATGTTCTCCTCTGAAACCCGCTGCTCATAATGCCATCTCATTTCTTCAGCTGTCTTTGTGGACATATACAACCTTTGAAGTCTTGAAATCAATGAAAAATATCTCAAAATCTTTTGAGGATTTCTTTCCTTTCTATTATCGATTTTGTATCTAGGCTCACCATAATTCAGACATTCAGTTGCTTATTCGTTATCCTTATAAAATAATATGCAGTCATTTTTGCAGACATGTATAGGAGTATAGCCAAGTCCCATTTTCTGCATGTATATTTTTTGCTTCAGAATATGATTTCGATAGTCTCTCTTCATTGGGCAGAACTGCTTTAATCAATATTAAAATTTGATCAAATGACTTCTGACTCCATCGGTTCATGATTTTAATATGAAATAATTTTATCAAAAATTCTAACTTAAAAAACTTTGTATAATTTGGATAAAGTGGCTCTCGTGCATCTCTTACAAGCTTTGCAAACTATTCAGAGATCCCTTCTACCTCAAGCTGGATATTATGTTCATGATCAAAATTACTTTCAGATGCAGCAGTATTCATGTATACATTCGAACAAGCACCTTGATGTAAATCATCTAACAATTCTCCTATACCACTATGTTCGATAGGTCCATCAGCATCACTATCATCTTCAGTATCATCATCATCATGCACCACCTCATTCGGATCACCCTCCCCATGCCATGTCCAACAAGTATACTTCTTATCTATACCATATTGTAGCAAATACTCCTCAACAAGTGTTATGTGATGATATACCATATTGACACATCTCTTATATGGACACTTTATCCGACTAGCACTATAGCCTTATGCCGTGCAAAGTTAATGAAATCTCAAACTCTTTTCAATATTAGATAAAAAAATACTTCTAGCATTCATCCAACTTTTGTTGATATTTATCTAACAATAAATACAAAATCATTAACAACCAAAAAAAGTTTTATGGTATTCAGGATCCGATACGAATTTCAGACTGAATCGCATTCCGAATTCCAGCCAAAATTCTGACCCAGATCCAGATATGTAGACTGAATATGCAAAATAATATATTAAAAAAGAAATCCAGACTGAACATTAACACAGAAAATGTGTGGCCCTATCTCTTTATGAAGTAAAAATGCATGATTCTATCCTTTTCAAATAATTACTAACAGGTGTAGCCCTATCCCTTTCAGAAAAATAATAATATTATTATTATTATTAGTAGATATTTTATCTTATTTTTATAAAAATTTCGACAGTATTTCTCCATAGTTCTCCAAGTACATGATGTAGATATGGTGCCCACGCACCCTATCCACCATATATCTGGAGAACAATGGATAGATAACTACTGAATACCACATAATGAAATGAAATATCAACTATTAATAATAATAATATTATTACTTTTTAAAAAGCTCGAATATGAGATATCCAAGTTTCGATCTCGATGAAGATCAAAACTTGAACAGAAATCTATGGCTCAATATAATTTAAGTACCATCTTAGAACATGCATTCAAAAATAAATTTTTAATTTATCAAAAAGGAATAACTTCGTATTGAAATTTTTTGATCAAAAATTTTAATATAGTTTTCTCTAAAATAAAAATATTTTTTTATTTATAATTTCAGTAGCATACAAAATAGTACATAAAATAATTTAATTATAACAAATAACAGCAATGTGCATTGTATTAGTGAAAAATAATTAGTCAAATAATTAACTAACTTCAGTAGTAACACTAAAAAATAATATGCAACAATTATAATAATTTTAGCATCATATTTCATCCTCATGAAGACCTGACCTGACCTGCCTCATCTCGACCCCACCTGCCCTAGACCGGCCCGGCACGGACCGAACCCGACCCGACCTGCCCCAGCTCCACCTGATCCACCCCAGCCGACCCAACCCGGCTCCACCCGACTCACCCCAGCCTGACCCGACCCGGCCTGACCCGCCCATCCTGGCCGAACCAAATCGAACCGGCTGGACCCTACCATCCCTGACCAGCCCAATCCCGACTCGCCCCAGCCTGACCCGACCCGACCCGGCTCCACCCACCAGCCCTAGCCTAACCGACCCAGCCTGACCGCCCCACCCCGGCTTCGCCATCCCCGGCCCCACCTGACCCGACCCGGCTCCACTCGACCCGTGCTAGCCCGATCGGACCCCGACCCCAGCCCCTCCCTAGCCTGCCGTCGTCGGCCCGACCCGCAGGCCCCGGCACAGCTGCGACCCACCCCATCTCGGCTCGCCGTCGCCCAGCTTGCCGGCCCTGACCCCGGCCCCTCCCCAGCCCGCCATCCTGGCCCAAGCGCACCATCCCCGGCATGCCGGCCGCAGCACGCCGGCCCTGACATGCCGACCCATAACGTTTCCCATCCCTAGCCTCGGCCCGAACCCACCCCAAAAAAAATGAAGAGTCGACGTCACCGGCTCCGGCTCGTCGGCCCCGGCCCCTCCCGGCCCACCGTCGCCGGCCCGACCCATAGGCCCGGCAAGCAGGCCCAACGTGGTCGTGGCCCGCAGGCCCCATGTGGTCGCGGCCCGCCGTCTCAACCTGGCGCACCGTCCTCGGCACACCAGCCCCAGGTCGATCCCCGTCCCCAGCCCGAACCCACCCAAAAAAAAAAAAAGATGAAGTCGACTCACCTCGATGGCGCGGCGGTGGCAGAGGAAATCAGGATAGCAGAGAAACTGGAGGCACGGCACGCGGGATGCCGGGGGGGAGGAAGCTCGTCGAAGGGGGAGAAGAAGCCAGACTGCCATGGGGGAGGGGACGAGGAAGATCGCGGGAGGGGAGAAGAAGCCGGACTGCTGGGGGGAACGAGGAAGAAAAATGGGTTTCTGATGGGAGTTGATGGGATGCGAGGTATTAGCGATGCAACTTTTAGTCACTAATAATAAATTTTCATCGCAAATAATCTTAACAAAAAAAATATTTGCGATGAAACAAAAATTTTTGTCATTAATAAGATTATTGCGATGAAAAAATTTTCATCGCTAATAGTTTTCGTCAAAAAAAATTTTGCTGAAAAAATTCATCCTCTGAAAAATATTATTTACAGTGAAAATATATAATTTCTTCGTTAATTACATAATTAGCGATGAATTTTTTTTTCATCGCTAATAATCAATAAAAAATAATTTTTTTATTTAAAAAAGAATTTCTTCTGACCAAGTCTTGTTCTCCATATTATTTTCTTCCATTCATTTTTCATTCATCTCTTAGCCACAATAATGCAATAATATATGTATATATGTGTGTATATATATATATGTATATATATGTGTGTATATGTATATATGTATATATATACACATCTTTTCAAAGTGATTTTAGGTTCAAAGTGTTTTACTAAAGAAAAAGGACTAGCAGTTCTGACTGGATGTAGATTGGATCATGCAGGAAGCATGAACTCCGGTACCCAATGGGCTATCATAGAAAAAGCATAGAAAACTTAGCCAACGAGGCCTTGTACATCCCATTAACATGTTCAATACCATTTACTTGTATGCAATGCACTCTACATAGATACTTAAAGAGGACAAAAAGTATAAGGATAATTGAACAATACTGTAACAAGATACATAAAAGAATCAAAATCTAATTGCCAACCTGTTAGTGTACTCCTCCTCCTACATGTTGCCATCTCTGGGTCTAAGATAGACTCAGATTTATCATGGTATATATATATATATAATAATATAGACACCCAAGGGTGCAACTCTACCATCCTCTAGATTTATCATCATCTTTATTCTAGGACCACCCTTCGACCTTCCTATGCCCCAATATTTGAGACAACATAATCTTCATAGGCCATGACTTTTTACGTGCCTTTTATATACACATATCTTAATATTCTACATAACTTTATTTTACACATATTTTTTTTAAAACTATCTTATAATTTTTTATAAATATAAAAAATTTATTATAATAATATATTCCTTCAATATGAAAGTTTTTTTTAATTTTTAAAATTTTAAAATATTAACGATAAAATTTTTCATTGTTAAAAAACTTTTTAACGACGGAAAGCTCCATATCCGTCGCTAATAGTTTAGCTTTTTAAAATTTAAAATTTTTTATTTTTTAAATATTAGTGATAAAAATTTACATCATAAATAATTAACGATTTGCGATCATAAAATGATTTATCATCATAAATAGTTTATTATTTATGATGAATAGTTTCATTGTAAATTATTTTTTATTTTTAAATTTTTAAAACATGCTTATTGATGATGGAAAACATGTTTCTATCACTAATAATTGAACTATTAGCGACAAATATGCTTTTATCGCAAATAGTTTGTAATTTATTTTAGTTTTTTATTTTCTAATTATTTGTGACTAAAAAATTTTATCAAGAAAAATACCTTATTAGCGATGAATATTTTTCTTAAATCGCAAATAGTTGATTATTTACAATGAATATATTTTATCACCAATTATCTTTTATTTTTAAATTTTTAAAACATCATTATTTGGGACAAAAATGATTTTTCATTGCAAATAATTAAAGTATGTGTGATGTAAAAGTTTCGTTGCTAATAATCTATATTTTGTGATTTTTAAAATTTTTTGATATTTTTCATATATTAGCGATAAAAAATTTTCATCATAAATAGGTGAGTATTGACAATGGAAAATGTGTTTCATCACAAATAATCATATTTTTGTGATGTAATATTTTAGTCACTAATAATCTATAGCTTTTGAATTTTTAATATGTTTGAATTTTTTCATGTATTAGCGATGAATAATTTTTATCGTAAATAATTTGCTAGTTGCAATGAAAATATTTTTTTCATCATCAATACTCTCATATTTGTGATGTAATATTTTAGTCACTAATAATCTATGGCTTTTGAATTTTTAATATATTTGAATTTTTTCATATATTAGTGATAAAAAATTTTCATCATAAATAATTTATTAGTTGTGACAAAAATATATTTTTCAGCATCAATACTCCCATATTTGCGACGTAATATTTTCATCATAAATAATCTATAATTTTTGAGTTTTTAAATTTTTTATTTTTCTTCAAATATTAGTGATAAAAAATATTCATCATAAATAATTAATATTTATGATGGAAAATCAATATTCATTGCACATACTAAAATTATTTACGATGAAAATATATTCATCATTAATATTTGAAAATATTAAATTAAAATAAATATTTTATTATTTGTAACAGTTATTTTCATCATAAATAACTTGTATTTATGATGATATTTTTTTCATCATAAAGACTAAGATTATTTATGATGAAAATATTTTCATCATGAATATTTAAAAATATTAAATTAAAAATAAATATTTTATTATTTGTGATGATTATTTTTGTCATAAATAATTGATATTTATGATGAAATTTTTTTAATCACAAATATGGAGCTATTTATGATAAAAAATTATTTACATCATAAATATTTAATTATTAACAATAAAACTTATTTTTCATCAATAATATATTTATTTATGATGAAAATATTTCCATCGTAAATAAATTCATCGTAAAAATTTGCTTTTCTTGTAGTGTGGTAGAGGGTTCGGTAGAATTGGACTGCCCAACAGGATCTGATCAAACACATGGGTGGCTCGATCGGCACACATGTTGTGGCTGACACACTAATAAGAAATTTATACCAAAATTCTTTGCTAGAACTATAAATGCTCTTATATGTATGTTTTAGTTAATTTAATTTTATTATTTACTTATTATAGATATGGTAGCTAGGTCGTTCATCAGATCAGCTGTAGATGTAGCAGGTTAGACATTAGCTTAGGAGGACTGGTGACTATTTAGATTCTATGTCGTGACAGACCATGATAAGAACTTCAAACTTTATTTACTAATTAAGTTGTTACAGGATCTGATTTTTATATTAGAGTTAGTGTATTTCTTAACTGTGCAGACGTATTACGTGGCATACGTTGCTAAGAGGTATAGCGATGACCCATCTTCTTAGCCCTCTCTTGATCTTGAGGGATGGCTCAATGCCATCGAGGGGGTGAGTAGGAGCCGGGTTATAGAATTCAGATATAGTTTTGATCCTCCATCAGTTTGATATTCTTTGGCATCCTCATAGGCCTCGACATCCCAGATCTGGAGCAATGCGCACATGTAGGAGATCATGTAGAGGCTTCTGAGCCAGTGATCTTAGAGCCTCCTAGATGCCATCTGCGATACGGTCATGGAGCTTCTCCAAGACCCACAGCTACATGATCGGCTGGGCTCGTCGTCCTAGCCATCACATCAAGTAATTATATTACTAAATTCTTTTATTTATTTTTAGTTTTCATATTTAGAAGCATCATATATTTAGGTTTGAGTCTGAAAAGAGAATCTAGGAGCTAAAATTCAATCTAACCATCCAATCAATGGGTCGGAGGTGTCTATAGCTCCGTATCATCGATTAAAATATATAAAAATAATCTATTAAAAATTAAAGTATATCAAAAGATATGCCTCCGTATCAAAATTTACTAATATTATTTTATTTTTTCATTGCAGGATGCTGGGACATCTGGCTATTATCCACCAACTACTGGAGAGGATCACGAGGAGGAGGAGGCAGACGACAACGAGGATTAGATCTGATTTTTTTTTTATGTATTTTTTTATGTATTATATTTTTAATATAATATAATTAGTTTTTAATATTTGATTATCATATTATCTTTAGAATTTAATTATAATAGGTATTAGGAACCATAATTTATTGTAATTAATTAAAATAAATTTTAAAAAAATATTATTCTTAATTTTTTTAAAAATAAAATTAATTATTAGCGACGGTATTAGTGATAGAAAATATTGTTACCTATAAGTATTAGCGACGGTATTAGCAATGATAATACCATCGCTAATATTTTTTTAAAAAATTATTTAATTTAAAATTTTAAAAAGTTAGAGACGGTATTAGCGATGGCATTATTGGTTGCTAATAATTATTAACGATGGCATTAGCCATGAAAATACCATCACTAATATTTTTTAAAAATTTTTAAAAATTTAATTTAAAAATTAAAAAATAATTAACGACGAAAAAATTTTATCGCTAAAGCCATCGCTAATAGCTTTATAAGCAACAGCTAGGATTTCCATCGCTAATAAGGATATTTAGTGATCAGATTTTTTCAGATTCATTGTTACGATGGAATTAATGATAGCGAGATTATTAGCGATGACATATGGACTATTAGCGACGGTACCTAGCCATCGCTAATAGCTTGAATTCTTGTAGTGACTCACCAACTTTATAATTTAAGACTTTCAAATACATAATTTCAGAGATTTTTTTTTAATTTCCCAAGACTTACACACCCAAACATGTTGTTATACAAAGTTCTTCCCCTTTCTAGAAATAAACAATCATATATGGAAAACTACCCTCAATAATTAATCCCTTAAAACTATTCCACAAAAAGAATTTTCTCTACGTAAAAATAAAGTGTATTGAGTGAAAACTGAAAAAAAGCATAATACTGTAATTAATCCCCTAAAACTATTCTACAAAAAGAATTTTTTTCTGTCCTTTTGAACTTAGTATACAATATAAGAAAAGATTAAATGAATACAATAGACATATTTCTCAAAGCAAGCACTTAAAGAAACTTAGATAGATTTTACTTGTAGCTGATTGATTTGTGCGAAGCTCCTTGTTCCTATATAATGAAGGTACTTGTACTTCTTCTTGCAGTCAATATTGGTATCTGCTCTTTTCTGCCATTGTTCCATATATACCAAAATTTAAGGCCGATCTCAACTACTCCATAAAAAATTGACCTCAATCAATGAAAGATAATAATTTCTATATACATACCACTGTAGAGTAGACCAACTGTCTATAGCTTCCTTCCATTGAGCTTTCGAGACATTCTTAGGTACTTCACCTTTACTTTTTCTATCCTTATTACAATTGCATGTGAAGTACTTCTTTCTTAAACGGTACTTCATCCCTCTCCATTTTTCTGCTAGAGTCTTCATTACAAAATTATAATGCTCATCTCCTACATCATACTTCTTCTGAAATAAGAAAAAATAATATTATTAATATATTATAATAATAAATACCAAACCATCGATGACATAGAAATAAAAAATCACTTTTTACTTGCAATGCATATGGTTGAACCTCCTCTTGATTGAACAACACATGTCGATGAGCTTGATCCAACTCCGTATTATCCATCTTATAAGAACTCCCAGCACCCAAAGGCCGGCCTAGGTTAATGCACAGCTATCCCAAAGTATCAACTTCAGTATGATCATCATTTCTCTCACATTTATCTAGCCATGTCTCAACATCATCATCTAAGAATTTTGATGCAAAAGCTACTATTTTCGCAGCCAAATAACCATTCACAATTGAACCTTCTGGTTGTGCTTTATTATGCACAAATGATTTTAATCTTGTCAAGAATCTATCATCATGACCAATAAATTTCACTAGTCTACAATACATAAAAAACTAAAAATACAACAAATTAAAACACATCAAATTCAAAATACACCTTTCAATTGATACATCCATCGATAATTGATTTGACTAGTAAGTCGAGCTTCATATAGCAAATGAACAAGCAAATGAACCATCACGTCAAAGAAACTAGGAAAGAATATCATCTCCATATGGCATAAGAGGATTGGAATCTTTTGACTAAGTAAATAAAAATTATTTGCTGAAAAGTCTTTGAGCATGATTGCAAGAAAAACTTGCTCAATTCAGTAACTACCCACTTAACTTCCTTGCTATTTGTAGATTGGATTGCTATTGGAAGTAGCTATTGCACAGCTACATGACAGTCATGGCTTTTCAGCCCCTATATTTTCCATGCACTAAGTCAACATGCCTAAAGATGTTAGCTATGTATCCATCAGGAACCTTCATATCTTTAAGAACTTGGCATATGCTTTTCTTCTCCTTTTTACTACATGTGAAGCGAGCTGGGGGCAACAAGGTCTTTTTCGGGTCTAGAGCTTTGGGATGAAGAGATGGTCATATATTTAAATCGACTAAATTTTGTCGAGCTTTCAAGCCATCTTTACTTTTACCATCAATTCTCAATAATGTTCCAATCAAACTATCAAAGACATTCTTCTCGATATGCATTACATCAAGGTTATATCGGACAGGTAATAACTTCTAATATAGCAACTCAAAAAGATACTCTTCCTTTTCCATGCCAGGTATTTGTCTTCCTCAATATTATCAGGCTCTTTTATAATATTCTTCTTCTTTGACTTCTTTTGTTTTGGTGCTTGATAGGATCGCGATGTTGTCATTAGGACACTGTGATTTTAAATTAATTTTAATTTTTTTAAAAAATATTAAAAATATGTAGAAAGTAGTGAGTCGGATCAAATCCACAGAGAAGACAGTACTTTAATTTGAAATCTTTAATTTTATAAAAAAATAAAATTTTGAGAAAAGCAATTTAAGTCTAAAAATAAAAATTAAAAGCATGAAAAATAAATCAAATATTAAGATTTACTATTTAAATCCTAGCTTCTACTTGCAATAAAAATAAATAACAAAATTTAAAATAATAAAATAAATTGATACTAAGATCTGCTAACTAGATCCTAGCATCTATTGCGATAAAAATAAAAGACAGAAATTTAAAGTGCAATAAAAAAAAATTATATTAATTAAAAGTAAAATTTAATTATAAAAAATTTTAAAAAATAATAAAATAAAATAAAACTGTAACAAAGATCTGAAGTTGATCGACGCAATCTCGTCAGGAAGATGATTGATGATCTCTCCTTCTTCTTTATACTCCATGGAGCGAACCGGCTTCTTTCCTTCTTTCTCTTTGGATCTGATCTTCGAGATGGTGTAGGCCTAGAGATAGCGCAGAAATAAAGCTCAACTTCTAACTACCTCCTTCTTAGAAGCCTTCTCCGCAATCCAAAGCCATGCTTGCTGCCCTTTCTCTAAGCCTCTCTCACTCTTGGATGCCGCTTTCTTGTAGCTTGGGGTTCTTTTTATAGGCATTAGGGGGAAGGGGGTTCTCTGTTTTACCAATATGGGACCAAAGAAAAGTACTGGAATGGCGTGTTCCATGGAGAAGAATTATTCCACTTGAAGTCAATGTTTCAATCTCATTAAAATTCTCCTGAAATATGCTTCCTCACTGGCTCTTATGTTCGTGCCAAAGTTCCGCTTAAGTCATATGCTGCTGCATCTCAGGTAAGCCTATCCGACCCAAGCCTGTTCTCATATTCAAAATATGTCTACTTGCACACACCCGTATGAAACCAGTGCGCCTTATCTTGTTTCCGCTGTGAGCTCCCATGCACCCGCGCCGCATGTGCATTTGAACTGAAACGCGCCAGCCCCACTATTGCGTACCCAAACCAGCGCTCCACTCTAGCCTTCAAACCGGACCCACTTGAAACCACCAAATCCCACACGCCAGGTCATTTGAATCTCCTGCAAGCTGCTGGGTCCCGCCACTGTGAGCTCTCTTCAAGCCACTCCCAGCTGTTCTCTGTGAGCCAAGCCTCCTATTGCATTCAATTCACATGGACCATGTATAATTAGTGCTCTTACCTTTTTTTCTTTTCTCTCTCTCTCTCTCTCTCTGTATGTATATATATATATATATATATATCCATGGGATCCCTAACATCAATATATTTTTATATATTATACATATAACAGACCTAAATTTAGACTCAAGCTTTATCTGCATGTGTTAAAAGACTGTTATTCGTTGGTTTGCGATGATATTTTTATATTTAATTATTTTTGAAAAAAATATAAAAAATATCAAATTCAAAATAATAAAAATTAAATATCAAAAATTTTAATATTTTTTATAACATATTTGATGTACTGATCACACCCCTCAATTTGAACTTTGCTCATCCTTAAGTAAAGAAAGGATCTAGAATTAAGTATCGTTTAACTTAGAGTTTCGAATTTTATCAGATAATTTTTAAAAAGAACCACTGATGTTCAGTAGAGCGTGAGTGAGGCATGTCATTGGGATATTAATATCAATTGTTGCCCAGCTATGCAACCCAAGAGGGGGGGTGAATTGGGTTTCTAAAAATTTTAAGCTTAACTAATGACTTATGAGAAATGTTTGACAAAGCTAAATAGATAGAGTGAGTAGAATTAATTTAAGGCTAATAGCAAGAGCAAGAATGCAAGAAAATAATGAAGAGATAAAGAAGAGCAATTAGACACACACCAAACACAAGGATTTATAGTGGTTCGGTGCCAACCTTGCACCTACATCCACTCCCCAAGCTCCTACTTGAGAATTTCAATCCACTAATCTTGTATTCAATCCGAATACAAACGTCGGAAACTCCGACTCTAGCTATCCCAAGCTAGACCACTTGTTTCACGGGTACAAGCCAACCCAATACACTCCGATTCTAGGTTCGGATCAACCTTCCCTTGTTTTGGAACCTTTCCAAAACAAAACCAATCACTCAAACTGAGTATAACAATTTATAGCACAAATAAGTACAAAGAAAGCTCCTTCAATGAGCGAATATAACTTTAAATACACTTTACTCAAGAGAAGAAGACCCTTTTTGGATTTTCTCAAGATGGATGGAGACTTGAATGTGCACTTGAAGAGTTGGTGAGCTTGGATTAAAGGCTTCTTGAAAGCTTTGAATGAGCTCTTGCTTAGGGCTGAAAAGTTTGCTTGAAATCTCTTTTTCAAAATCTCTCTCTTTGAATGCTCTTCTTGATTCCCACCTTTTTGTCCCTTTTATAGCTTTAAGAAATAGGAAAAAATATTCTAGACTGAAAAAGAGCCGTTAGACTGCATTAAATGAGCATTAAAAGTATTTAAAATGGATAAAAAACTAGCCATTGCGGAAAAATTCCATCACAGGGGTCGACTTATGAGTCGACTCATGCCTGGGGGTCGACTCATGGGTCGACCTCTGTGGAAAATCGTCACAGAAGTGAACGGGATCCATGGTTCTGTAAAACTGGCAAAAAGACCCGCAGAGGTTGACTCATGAGTCGACTCATGCCTTGGGGGTCGACTCATGGGTCGACTCACAGGGTATGCCAAGTCTGTGCTGGCCAGGAAAATCAGCATGCCAGTCATCTCATGTGCCATGAGTCGACTCATGGGTCGACTCATGATTTTCAATCATGCATATCTTTCAAAATACAAGTCCAAAATCAATAAAATTTTTATCATTGGATCACAAATCTTTTGTTCTATCATTTGATACTATCAAATCAGAGTTTTGAAAAAATTATAATTTTGCCCCTGACGAGCAATAAGTCTTTTTCAAGTGAAAATCATTGGTACCCTTTCAACTGCTTTGTAATCATCAAAATCAATCTAAGGAGCAACAATCTCCCCCTTTTTGATGATGACAAAACACTTGAGCAAAAGCATCTATGTGAATCAATGATCCTAAATTTCAAGGGAATGAAATGCATTATAGGTAGTTTGAAGATAAATAGAAAATTTACTACCAACTTGAAAATTACTTATAAGTGCATTTGCTTGAAAAGAAGATTGATTCTTTTGGCATGTGATACATGTACCCATTTGCATAAGTAATTTGCCTATTGCTTAATGATTTGAAAATTTGCTCATTTGATTATGTGATTTTGGTATCAGAGTAGAAAATTTATTTTTGTTATCAGAGCAAAGCAAAATTTACCTTATGATTTGAGAATTGCGTGTTTGAAAATATCTCATTTGCTCATTTGCTTGTTTTTCAAATTTTTTAGCATCTTGAAAATTTGCTCATTCTTATTTGATTATTTAGTTTTAGTATTAGAGCAAGTTGCATCTTGAAAATTTGCTCATTCTCATTTGATTATTTATTTTTAGTATCAGAGCAAGTTTAACTATTAAGTGTATCAATGCATGTCTAAGAATTAATTGTAAAGTATATCAGAGCATGTCAAATTTTAAGATGTATCAGAGCATGTCTAATTTTAAAGCATATCAGAGCATGTCTAAGAAGTAATTTTAAAGGTTGCTCATTTGCTTTGTGCTTAGCAATTCATTCATTTTGTTAGCAATCTTATTTTTGATATTTTAATTTCTCCTAATTCACTCATTTTATTTTTAAGTCTTTTATTTATCTTTCTTTTTCTCCCAATTCACTCATTTTATTTTTAAGTCATTTGATAATCTTGCTTTTGATACTTTTCTTTAATTTCTCTCCCTTTTTGACATCATCAAATATTGTTAACTCCCCCTCTTTTTTTGAATACATTTTCTCTTTAGTGTTTCTTCAAACTTCTTGTGCTTATCATTAATGTTTGCTCCCCTTGAATACAGTAATCATAAAACAAAATATGCCATTGAGTACCATAGATATGAATTAGCAACAAAGAGAAGATATATAATCAAGAGATGATTGATACCATTACAAAGAGTAGATATATAATTAAAAGATGATTGATACCATAGTTGTTTCAATACATATTTCATAATATAAAAGTCAACTAGTTAACATCATTACACGGCCCAAAAGACAGATCCTAGAAAGAACAACAGACATGACTAAACAACAAGGATCTAGTAGAACACATGACTCTATGGATCAGAATCAGATGTATCAGAGATGGGGTGGGGAGATGATGGATCACGATCAAGAGCTCGTCCTCTACCCCGTCTGCCTCTGCCACGAGTGGAGGTGCTGGCACGAGTAGGTGGGCGAGATGATCCTGGAGGCTGAGAACGTTCAGAGGTCAAAGACTGGACTGCAAGAGAGAGCCTGATGGAATCAAGAACGTTCAGAGCTCTCGAAACAGACTGAAGCAGTGCAGTGAACTGTGTAGAAGCATCTCACTAGAGCCTCTGATCTCTCTCCTCAAGAAATCAAATCCACCCTCCAATACACCTCTGAGCCTGCCAGCCTCCGCAGTAAGGTCTGTGACCTCAATAGTGCACTCTTGTGGCTGAGGATGGGCCAAAGCTAAGACTTGCCCCTGCAAGTCAAGTACTCTCTCAGTCAGTCTCAAAATATAATCCTCGAGCTGCTGAATCCGAACAGACTGATCTGAGATCATCTGAAATACAGTGGAGATATGGGGGATCAAGGTCTGATCAGATGTATCTAATGAAGTGGATCCCGGTGCAAATGTAGAAGTGATCCACTGACGAGAAAGCAAGGAAGCCACACGCTGAGAAATCTGCTCAATCTGATCATCAGCCAATCTGTACTCTGAGGGAGGTGCTCTGCTGTCTGGCTGCTGAACTGGTGTGTGCCTCCTGGTGAACTCTGAAGGGCTAGCCTCTGGATCTGAAATAAACTGGATGTCTGGAGATGCTGCCCTGAAGTCATGGAGAGGTGATGAGGGACCTTCTTCCTCAGCTTTGTCCTCAATTCTGTCCTCAACTCTCTCCTCAGCTCTTTCTTCTGTACCCTTGATCCAACCACCATCAATCCTAGTGAATCCCATGCAGTGCAGAGTATGTTGGTTGATGGTGTCTGCGTAAGAAAGCTTAGCAGATGTCTCCCCCTCAAAACTGACTCCAAACCTCCTGAAAACCAGTGTGAGGGCCATACCAAAAGGCAGATGTGCCTTGGATCTATTCAGTGTTTCTCTCATGGCCTCAATCATTAAAGCAGGGAGGTTTAAGGGGGTTTGAGTGATCACATGAAACATTATACAAATGTCTCGGCCAGAAAGAAGGTCATGCCTACCACTCCTCGGAAAGAAAAGCTTTGTCACTAATTGATGTAGAATTCTCATTTCAATTGACAAGATTTTGGCTTCTAATTTATTTAGACTTCCCGAGTAGGTTCCTCCTAAAATTACATTGATTCCCTCTTCTTTCACTGGGAGTTCCATGCATGAATATCCCTCACAGGACAAATGTAGAATCTCTCCCAAAATAATAGGATCTAAGCAGATATCAATTCCCTTAACAGTAGAAGTTACTGTTCCATTGCCATAGTGCAGATTTAGATAAAACTCTCTAACCAAGTCTACATATGTAACTTCCTTGAGAGAACAGTAAAATCCCCAACCTTGATTTTTGATCTTTGTCTCAAAGGAGAAATCTTCTTTTTCAAAGAATTTAAAATCCACATTCTTGTCGGTTTTTACCTTTCTGTCAGAGAGAGGGATTTTGCTAGGGCTAAGAGAAGACTGAGAGGGACCTGGTGCAGACGCTGACGTCGGAATGGGAGCAGAGGAGGTCTGAGAAGCTTGCCTTTTTCTGCGGACGCCTTCTTCCAGCGCACGGACTGATTTCCTTCTTTGAGGGAGTTTCATCTTTGGAGCCATTCTCACCACAAGAGCAGGCAGGGAGACTCGGAAGATCAAGTGGGTGAGGAGAAGGAAGGTTACTAGAGGATGGAAAGAGATTTTGGCGGAGATAAATGACGATTTTGAGAAGAATGGTGGAAGCTAGGGCACGCTCCAACCGCTTCAATCAAGGGAGAAGGATGCGAGAAGCTCCTTTCCCAAGGGGTGATTTGAGGTGGAGATGTGAAGGGAGAATGATCTTTGGGCTAAACCCTTGGTTTTGGAGAGAACGAAGATGAGGACGACGAGTCTTGGAGGGAGAAAGATGAAGAAGAAGAAGGGGTCGGCTCATGAACGGGCTTTAAGTTAAAAAGAAAAGAGCCCGCGGGAAGTTTGCCAAGAATTTCAAGTATGCCATTGGGTCGACCCTAGGGGGTCGACTCATGAATCACAAAAATTCAGAAAAAATATGAATAAATTCTGAAAAAAATTTAAAATTTTGGGAGAAGAAATTTTGCTCAATGACAAGTTGTAAGAATGATAATCTTGAGCTTTTAGATCCAAGAGAGATGATGAAAATTGAGCTCAAAGAAATTTTGACATCGATTTCTTGAAATTGGAGAAACATTTAGGCAAAAAGATCAAGAATTCTTAGATTTCTCCTAATTTCACAGAATCTATCCTCACTAAGGGCCTTTGTAAAGATATCAGCTAATTGATTTTCAGTGCAAATATATTCAAAAATTATATTTTTGTTTTGAACATGTTCTCTTATAAAATGATATCTTATTTCAATATGTTTAGACCTTGAATGTTGAATTAGATTTTTAGTTAGATTTATGACGCTAGTGTTGTCACATCTTATGGGTGTTTCATTAAGTTTGATACCAAAGTCTTCGAGTTGTTGCTTAATCCACAAGATTTGAGCACAACAACTTCCGGCTGCAATGTATTCGGCCTCAGCTATAGACAGTGCTATCGAATTTTGTTTCTTGCTAAATCAGGAGATTAGGTTAACTCCAAGAAATTGGCAAGTTCCACTAGTGCTCTTTCTGTCTAATCTACATCCAGCAAAATCAGCATCTGAATATCCTATTAAGTCAATTAGTGAGTCCTTAGAGTACCATAATCCTAGAGTTTGAGTACCATTTAAATATCTAAGGATTCTTTTAACAGCATTCAAGTGAGACTCTTTAGGATTAGATTGAAATCTAGCACACAAACAAACACTAAATATGATATCAGACCTATTTGCAGTTGTTGCCCAGCTATGCAACCCAAGAGGGGGGGATGAATTGGGTTTTTAAAAATTTTAAGCTTAACTAATGACTTATGAAAGATGTTTGTCAATAGCTAAATGAATGAGGAGAATGACTTTAGTTCAAGATTAATTGCCTAAAGCAAGAATACAAGGAAATAATGAAGAGTTAAAGAGAGGCAATTATGCACACCACAAACACAAGGATTTATAGTGGTTCGGTGCCAACCTTGCACCTACATCCACTCCCCAAGCTCCTACTTGGGAATTTCAATCCACTAAACTTGTATTCAACCCGAATACAAACGTCGGAAAC
>NC_025994.2:83286794-83536619 GCF_000442705.2 Elaeis guineensis
CATATACCGGCATTACGAGGATCCGGCATATCAGGTTACACATTCAAACTTTTTTTTTAAAGTTTAATGATTGAATCATTTATTTTAAATTTAATTTATTATCTACTAATTTTACTGCTAACTATATAGAGATGATGTGTCCAAAACATCACGAATCGGGCGAGACAGACCATATCGCATTGTGGGGGTTCGAAGTCGTTCGCTCGTCATATAGAGCAGATAGTAAGTAATTTTTAATTAGTATATTTTAATTTTTTAACTATTTAAATTTTTTTAATTAATTATTCTTAAATTACAAAGAGATGCAGAGAGTGACGAGCTTTCTGGTAAGATCAATATCTACCAGTGGACCCACCAGCGACGGTCAGGAAAGTGGACGATGAAGAGTCAGGAGACTTTTTGTATGTTTTTTTAATTATTTTTTTAATTCACATTTAATTTTTAGTATGAAATTAAAAAAGCTATAACTTTAATTTTCAAGACTGTAAGATAGAATCAGATCCCAGTCTATCTCTAAGGGCTCGATCGCATCCATAGATGATGAGATCTGTGATCAGGTGCTTGATACTAAATCCTGTTATATTAGGGATCTAGGGCATGGAATTAGTGCTCCCTCATCCTCATGCTCATCCAAGGCTGACATCCATGCTGCCTATGATGCTCGACTGGCGAAGGTGCAGAGGCAGGCTGAGCAGTAAGCTGATTAGTTGACTGCACGCATCGATAAGTAACAGCGGCTCTAGATCTAGATGATAGAGTGGATAGCATAGATGGAGCAGATGATACAGCTGATGAGGTAGCAGCAAGCCGGTCCGAGCTCTTCCGAGTGCTCTCCTTCTCCAATCGATTTTTTTTTACAGATGCTGACACTTGACAGCCTATTTATGTAGCTTTTTATTTTTATTTTAGATCTCTTATAATTTTAATTTAATATAATAAAATAATAAAATTTATTTATAAATTTATTGTGTGAATTTTTATTTTTATTTTTTTATTTTTAATTCATAAAAAATATTATAAATATAAATTAAATATATATTTATAAATTATTTTAAAAAAATATGTGTAAATAAGTTAGCGAAGGAATTATTTCTAATGAAATATTGATCACCAAAAAATATATTAGTGATGAAAATTGATTGTAAATAATTTTTTAATAAATTTAAAAATATTAAAATTTTATATTAAATTAATAATGATAAAAATATTTTCATCATAAATAGTTGATAATTTATTAGTGATAAAAATTTACATTAAAATTTATCATATTTACAATAAAAAATTTACATCACTAATATTTTTTAAATTTAATTTTTATAAAAATTTTTAATTAAATTAATAGTGATAAAAATATTTTCATCATAAATAATTGATAATTTATTAGTGACTAAAATTTATGTCAAAAATTATCATATTTACCATGAAAAATTTATGTTGCTAATATTTTTTTAAATTTGATTTTCATAAAAATTTTTAATTAAATTAATTATGATGAAAATATTTTCATCATAAATAATTGATAATTTATTAGTGATAAAAATTTGTGTCAAACATTTTTATATTTATGATGAAAAATTTACATCACTAATATTTTTTAAATTTTATTTTCATAAAAAATTTTAATTAAATTAATAGATGATGAATGTGATTCATCATAAATAATTAACTTTTTATTTGTGATGTAATATTTTATTTTAAATTATCTTTTTAATGATTAAAATTTTTTATCATAAATAATTTTTTTAAAAAAATTTAATAATGAAAATTTTTGGTCGGTAATATCAATTATTGATGATAAAAAAATTTTCATCGTAAAAAATTATCAATGACGTTATTATTTGTGATGAAATATTAACAATGATAATTTCATCACTAATAACTAATACTGATAAAAATCTATTATTAGCAATAAATTTTTTACATTGCTAATATCATGTTCTGTTGTAGTATTTGTTCTTCCTTGGAACATCATCACCAAATTCCCAAGCAATGCCTGTCGGTTCTAATTTTTTCTGTAGAGTATCCTCTTGGATTTTTGCCAAAAAAAGTTCATCATAAGTTCCCTTTATGGCTTCATCGGATCAAGGTAAACCCTTTCCCCTTCTTTTTCTTTCTTTTCCCAATTTCCTATTCGTTATCATTGCTTAGATTTGGTCTTCGAGCGATCAGATGGAGGGTGAATAGGGCATCCATTGCGTGCCTTTTTGCTTCACCGACCGTCGTTGGCCATGGTCGTTGTCAGGGCCATTGCTTTGCTGCCATGGTTGTTGTTGGGCCCTTGCTTCGCTGCCGTCAGGAGTGTAGGTGGCTGTCCTCGAATCTTCCACCACCATGCTTTGGAGAAGAGAAATGAGGAGGGTTCCTCTATTTTCAAGAAGAAAGAAGAAACAAGAGAAGGAAAAGAAGAAAAGAAAGAGAAAAGAAAATAAAATAAAAAGAAAAAAAAGAGTTTTCTCTTTCTTTCCTCTCTCCTCTCTCTGCGAGCTTCTCTCTTCACTTTCTCTCTCTACCACTTTCACTCTCTACTTTCTCTCTCTAGATTCTTTCTCCTTTTATGAATTTTTCTCTCTAGAAATCTTACAGGTTAATGGAGGATCTAGATGCCTAGATAATTCAGATCAATTGGTTGACTTTAGAAAGAGTCCTAGATTAATATTTAGATGATTCCACATTCTTAATCACATATGATGTTTATGTTTGACTATGATTATATAGAGATACAACTATTTACACAAGAAGGTGTCCAACAGAATTCTTTGATTTCAAGTTCATAGATTGTGGAGTTTATTGATTTCTATGTTTGGGTCAACCATCAATAGTGCTAAAGATTCTTTGACATTGATCACCTATTTATATAAAAATTATTTTGTACATTAGTGATTAAGATTTATGTACTTTTGATAGTGACATGTTACATAGTTGTTAAGTATATATTTATGATTTATTCGATATTATGTATTACATATCATTGATCTTGACTTAGATAGATTTTGATAATCATGTACACCAAAATATTTTACAAAAAAGATGTGATCTTGAATTTTGATACCTAATAAGCTAGTAATTGGATTGTGTTACTGAATAAGGAGTTATGATACTCTGGACTAGCCACTTTAATGATACTTCCTCATGGGCTTGAAACACGATCATGGTAGTTCAAAGTCGAGCACTTGTGGTCCTCTGAACTAGCCACTTTATTGCTGCCTTCCTATAGATTTGAATCATAGCTGTAAGAGTTTAGGATTGAGCACTTGTGGTCCTTTAGATTAGCCACTTTATTTTAGTGCTGCCTTCTTATGGGCTTGAAAGATGACTGTGGTAGTTCAGAGTTAAGTATTTGTAGTTCTTTGGACTAGTTACTTTTTTGGTACCTCCTACGAGCTTGAAACATAGCTATGATAGTCCACAAGACTAGTCACTTTGTTATCCTATCATAAATGGTTATAGTAGTCCGAAGGACTAACCATTTTTGTTGCCGTTCTATGGGCTTGAAACATGGCTATGGTAGTCTAAAGTCGAGCACCTTAATATGATCAAATCTGATATATGTTATCTTGAGATAATTATATAACGTGATTTATTAGGCAAAAAGATATATTCGCTATGCATGTTTTATAAATCATGATAGGTTTTGGCATATGATTTATACGAAGAGCAATCATTGTTAGTTTCTCATTTATTATTATTATATTGATTTTGGTGTATAGAAATTTTATGTGACTATAAAGCTCACAACCCTCTCATTCTCTTTTCTTTTTCAGAGTTTAAGATGCCTTTACGTAGCTAAGATTAGGATTACAATTAAAAGGATTGATTAGATAGAGCATTAGCAATAATATCAGTTGGATGGCCAAGTCTTATAAATTATATAAGATTTGATATTTATCAATATAGAAGATTTGCTATGAATTGAGATCATTTAAGTTCACAGAGAGTTGAGATTGAAATAAATTTTATAGGTCTTGTATATTCTTTAGGATTTGACTTAGAGATGTGCGGTCATAACGTATTCGATCCGGATGTTGGGCTCAAGATGTGATAGAATAGTATCAGAGCTTAGGTTATAATCATGTTAGGACTGTGACATAAGTGACTAAGGCATGATATAAGTGATATCAAAACTTAGGGTTATGATTATTAAGGATTGTAACTAGAGACTGTGACTTAAGTGATATTTGAGTATAAAGTTATGATCACTAGGGATATAACAAATATAGTAGAAAGAATTTAAAGTTTGGATTTTGAATCACTAGGTATTGTAACAAAAATTTATGCATAAGTGGCATACGATGTGTGTAATAAAATTGGATGAGTTATATCTTAGATTTCAATAAGTAGGATTTGACCTAGTTGTAAGAGATATTGACCCAAGAATATAGTTTGTGATATCTATATGTTGTGGTGTGTATATTTATTCAATTGTTATTTAGATGATTGTGAAATTTCGAATTTGATGCGGGTGCAAACCATAATAGCCCCCCTAGCTGTTGTTGATTGTTTGGTTACAAACCATAAAGTATGGAATATTTTTTGAGGTTGCACTTATTGGTAGATTATGTACTATATTGACATTTAGGTTCTATGATTGGTTTAGATTTTTATTAAGGGGACATGAGATATACATCATGATAAAATTTTTGATAATTTAAAATTTATCATCTTGGGATCAGCCTACTAGATTTTCTTTATATTTGTTGGAGATTTTTGGATATGTTATAGTTTAAGTTTTTGAGCTAATCTAAAGTATCTTGCTATGGTTAAATTTTTGGAAGACTTATATGAGTTTTAACGTATGAGGGATAAGATTTCATGTTGGTTTATTTATTGATGCTAAAGGTCGTGACGAAGAAAGCTCTAGGAGAAATAACCGAATTGATTCTACTTACAGAGATGTTGACTTTAACTCTTCCAATTTGCTAGAGATTTGAGTTAATCCTTTTATAAAAATAGATTGGTTTGAAATCATCTCATTAATTGTCAGGTAAATCTAAGATTAATTTCAAATTAATTCTAGATATGTTAGATTTTAGATGAGTGATGATGTTTATGAAAGAGCTTCAAATATGGAAAGTGGATCAATATGCAATATGCTTGAAGCATAGTAAGGACAAAAAAACTTAAAAATTTTGCTCTAGTTCGATCTAAAAATTTGGAAAGGTTGGATCTTTCTTAGATTCTAATACACAATGATATTAATTTGGTAAATTTAGATTAGAGTACGTAGCATAAGTATGGTGGTTTGGATTATTTTGACATTAGTAAAGAATATTAACTTTGACTCAATAAGTGTAGTGATCAGACACTGAATTTGATTTTTAGTAAAGAGACTTTAATTGGTGAATGAAAGAAGAAAATTGTCGATTCTTAAGGTAATTTAGACATTGCGATACCATATTCAACGATAGGCTCTTTCCTTGTGGGCAATGATAAGAAGAATTTTTGGGACACCTTAAGTTTGGGGTTAATGGATTGATAATCTTTGGTCAGATTTGGATCTAGAATGTACAACATAGATATTCTTTTTCCTAACTCTGACTTTGTTACTTGATCTGATGTAAAAGATTAAGGTTTTTTTGAGATGAAAGTCTAATCATTAAATTGTTGGAAGGTTAAAATAAGAAAAAAAATCTATAATTATGAAGAGTGTTCCATATTTAGGCTTTCTTTAGTTCTATTAAAGGCAGTTTGGGCTGATTATGATTTTTGCATGAAAACAATCAATCAATGTAATGGACAAAGAATTTAGTATTTGAATGCATGATCGAAATGTTACTATTCTTTGAAAAAGTTAAGAAACTTATAGGAACGGAATGAGTTTAAGATGTCACATAATTTTGTTATATCAAGACCTTATAAAACAAGTGCTGTGTAAGACAGACTATTGGAAGTTTGAGGATTACATGATGTTTATGTACATTTGAAATTATACCTCAAGCAAGTTAATTTCGAGGATGAAATTATTTTACTGAGGAGAGAATGTAATGATCCATCCTAGAATACTCCTCAAACCTAAAAAAACTTCCACTCATGAATCTCAAAGCATGAAAAGAAAATATTAAAAAAATTGAAACCTCATGCATTGTGTACGTGAGGCAGGGGGAAGAAAGACTCCCGATGGGAGTCCTCCTCTTGTTCAATTCCACCGGGAGTCCTCCTCTTCTTCAATTCTGGCTTGGAAAAGGAGATGTAGGGTATCCAAATTCAGATTAAGCCCTTAGGATCTCAGCTACAAATGGCAGATCCATTCTTCCTTTGGACATCATCACCAAATTCCTAAGCAATGGCCATTGCTTCCAAGTTTCCTATAGAGCGTTCTCTTGGATTTTTGCCGAAAAAATCTTGCTAGAAGATCCCTTTATGGCTTCGCCAAACTAAGGTAAATCCTTTCCCCTCTTTTTCATTCTTTTTTAGATTTCCTATTCATCCTCCTTGCTCGAATTTGGTCTTTGAGCCTTTGAATGGAGGATGAACAGGGCATCCATTGCTTAACTTGTTGCTTCACCAACCACCATTGGCCACAGCCATTGCTTCACCACCACAGCCCTTGTTAGGGCCATTGGTTTGCCACCACTAAGAGCTTAGGTGGCCAGCCTCAAATCTTCCACCACCACACTTTGGAGAAGAGAAACAAGGAGGGTTTCTCTATTTTCAAGAAGAAAGAAGAAACAAGAGAAAGAGAAGTAGAAAAAAAAAAGAGAAAAAAAAAGAAAAAAAAAAGGAGTTTTCACTCTCTCCTCTCTCTATGAGCTTCTCTCACCATTTTCTACCTTTAGATTCTTTCTCTCTCTTCATAGATTTCTCTCTCTAGAAATCTTATGGACAATGGAGGGTCTAGATGCCTAGATAACCTAGATCAATTGATTGACCCTAAAAGGGGTCTTGAACTCATGATGTTTAGGTGACTTACTATTCTTAATCACACATAATTTTCATGTTTGACTATGATTATATAGAGATGCAACTATTTGTACAAGGTGTCGAGCAAATTTTCTTGATTTCAAGTTCATATATTGTAGCGTCCATTGATTTTTATGTTTGGATCAATCAACGATAAAGATAAAGATTTTTAAATATTGTCATCTATTTATATAAAAATATTTTATACATCAGTGATTTCGATTTATGTATTTTTGATAGTAACATGTTACATACTTAGTTATTAAGTATATATTTATGACTTATTTGATGTTATATTACATATCGATCCTGACTTGGATGGATTTTGATAATCATATGCATCAAAATATTTTACCAAAAGGATGTGATGATCTTGAATTTCAATACCTAATAAGCTAATAATTGGGTTATGTAACTGAATGAGGAGTTATGGTGCTCTGGGCCACTTTAATGATACCTTCTTATAGGCTTGAAATGTGATCATGATAGTTCATAGTCAAGTACTTATGGTCCTCTAGGCTAGCCAATTTATTGCTTCTTTCTCATGGGCTTGAAACATGGCTATAATAGTTTAGGATTGAGCACTTATGGTCCTTTAAACTAGCTATTTTATTTTAGTACCGCATTTTCATGGGCTTGAAATGTGGCTATAATAGTCTCGAGTTGAGCATCTATGGTCTCTTAGACTAGCTACTTTCTTAATACCTCCTACGAACCTAAAATATGGTTGTGGTAATCCATAGAACTAGCCACTTTGTTATCCTATCACCGATAGTTGTGGTAGTCTAAAGAACTAGCCACTTTTATTGCCTTCCCGTGTGCTTGAAACATAGCTGTAGTTGTCTAGAGCCGAGCACCTTAATATGATCAGATTCGATGTATGTTGTCTTAAGATAATCATATGATATAATTTATTATACAAAAAGATATGTGTTCGCTATGCACGATTTATGAATCATAATATGTTTTGACATATGATTTATATAAGTAACAATCACTATTAGTTCTCATTTATTATTATTATCTTGATGTTGGATATATGTAAAAATTTTTACTAGGCTGTAAAGCTGACAACCCTCTCCTTCTCTTTTCTCTTTCAAAGTTTCAAGGTGCCTATACTTAGTTAAGATTGGGATTGTAATTTGAAAGGATTGATTCGATAAAGCATTAGTAATAATATCAGTTGGATGATCGAGTCTCATAAATTATATAAGGTTTGATATTTAATAATATAGAAGATTTGTTATGAATTAAGATCAATTATGTTCATAGAAAGTTGAGATTTTAATAAATTATAGGCCTTTTATATTCTTTAGGATTTGGCCTAGGGATGTGCATCCATCACATATTGGATTCGAGTGCCAGGTTTAGGGCATGATATTTACTCAGCCAACATAAACTTTAACTTTGTACATAAAAGAATGCTTATAGACAAGCAACTAGAAACCTTAAAATTAATTAAGTACAAACATCCTATCTTTTAGTTGAACTGCTTTTAAAAGAATGCCTAAAGTTGCATTTGGTAGCCTGCAATCTATCCAGATTGCTGGCAATTTAATGTGGTACTCTTCATTACTATATTTGGTATGCTTTTTAGATGATAATACAGATTATCTTAGCAATCCAGAGTATCTTGGGGAAGGGTGGCGATACAGATTACTATTTTTTTATCAATATTACAATAAAAATTTTGGATAAAATTATCCCTCAAAAAAATCACACATAGCCTATTGCCCAACCCTCTCCCCTCCTCCCCCACATCCCCTCTCTACATGCGCCCTCGGCCTGCGGTTCCTCCATCTTTCTTTGTCTGCCTATGGCTCCTCCAACTTTATCCCCCACCATCCCCCTGTAGCTCCTCTACACCTGTCCCCACCACCCTCGTGGCTCCACATGCGCCCACCCCCTCCTCGCTGCTCCAGTGCTCATGGTTGCCCACACCTCTTGGCTAGCTACTTTTCCGCACCACCACCACACCCACATCGTTCTCGTTACTCCTCACTGGGAAAAAAAAGAGTACCAAGGCAAAATTATTGGAGATATTTTGAAAATTTGATTTCACATTATCGGTAATCTGATGGTCATGCCAAACATATCAATTAAAATTTACAGTAATTTTACTGCAATATTACCTGCATGTACTAAACATAATAATCAACATTACTGATAATTTAATAATAGCAATCTATCTTGAAGGCAATCCACATTATCTTTCAAAATTGCCTGGCGATGCACCAAATGCAGCCTAAGGATTTTTCTTATGGCTCATGGGTAAAACTTTACTCTAATATGAAACATTCTACTCTTTTTTTTTTTTTTTTTGGTATATAGATGAAACATTACACTCTTTATTACGCACATGTATAGTTTAAGTCCTTATTTTAGTAAGGATGTGCAATCAAAGTTTAATGGCAAATCAGGCTGTTTGTTGACTCCCTTTTGCAGTCATTAGAATAGGACAAAAATCTTAATGCTTAAGCTTAATCATGAAAAGCTTGTGGTTAATAGTTCTGATGATTTGTTAATAAGGCTACCTTTTTAGTTAAACAATATGGTTGTTTTCGTTGACCATGAAAAAAAAAATATTGAAGATTTATTTTCTAAATTCCACTGGTCTTCGATGAATTTTTCTTGATATCCTCTTTATTGCTTTCCAAATCATGCTGACATCTTGCTGCTCATTGCAGGTGCCAAAGGACTAAAGAATGAGCTCACATTCGAATATAATTATCTTGAGGATGAGCTTTTCGTGTAGATATGCTGGATCTCATTATAATAGCAATTTAATTTCATGTTTCAGTACGTCATAGTCAAAGGTTCGTAATTTTTTAGTGATCAAATTTGTGAGCTAATTTTTAGGTACTCAATTATAAGACATCTGTTTTAGTGATCTATAAACTTCGAATCTTATCTACTCTCTTTTAACTAAAGTAATGCTTCATATAACAACTTTAACTCAATTCTTTTAAATTCTCTCATGTTCTACCCCTTTGAAGGAACCAGCATTGAGGAATAGAATTTGTTTTTCCTATGACCTGTCAGCTTTTTGCTGCTCTAAAACCAAGTCTAGAGAGTACAGCTCCGAATACATGAATTCGCAGCTGCAGATGTGAAACTGCTATAACTTCAGGAACGTGTAATAATGAATGAAATTGATAGATTATTCAAGAAAAGCGTACTGCCACTACAGTGAAAATGATGAAAGGCGATGCTATAAAAGGCATTTTACGATGCTAATAAGCGTCGTTAATAAGCTTTACGATGCTTCAAAAAGCATCGCGAAAGCGTCGTCTATGTAAGAGTGGAGACAAAAAGCGCCGACGCTTTTTAAAAGCGTCGCAATAATTTTCCACGATGCTTTAAAGCATCGTAAAATTATCTTCTAATGGGGCTTTTTAGCGTCGTTAAAAACAACGCATCCTCCACTCTACCAAGATGCTTTTCGAAGCATCGACAGTTAAGTCATTAGCGATGCTTATAAGCGTCATTAAACAGTATATTAATGATGCTTATAAGCGTCGTTAAGTTTTGTAACAGAAAAAAATATACAGATTTTATATACAAAAAAAAAATACATACATTCCTGTATAAAATTATATCAATTATTCAAACATAAACCTGTACAATCACCACCATTCACACCAAAAGTAAACTTCAATAGCAAATTTAACCAAACCAAAAGACATTATTTTATATAAATAAAAACAAAGTACTAATCATCCATTACAATCAAGAGTAATATAAATAAATATAAGAATACAATAAAAATAAAATAATATCAATCTGCAGGTGGATGGTCGTCGTTGTCTCCACGTGATGTGCCGCTGTCTCGACGGGTGCCTGATGTGCCAGGAGCCTACAAGAAACATATCAAAAGCATGATTTGCATATCTATAAATAAAAATATATAGATCATTAAATTAATACAAAAATATATATTTAATAATATGTGTTTACCTGAGATGGGCCATACATCTCTAATAAAGATGTAAGCCGATCCATCTGTCCCCTCATGGCCTGCATCTCAGCATGGCTCTGTCGCATCTCCTCCATCTCAGCGGCACGACTCTGTCTAATCTCCTGTATCTCCGCCTCGAGTCTGCAAACGCGTGAATCCTGAGCATCTGCTGCAGCATGCTGCGTATATCTACTAACCTCAGATAACTGAGTGGGGGTGACTCGTACTCCATAACCCCTCACTCGACTGTAGCACTCTGGTCCCATCAACTCTGTGAACACCTCGACCTCGATACGGCTCCACTGCGTAGATGCTGCGGACTCATCGTCATGCTTCGCAATGAGAGATGTAGCCCTCTCCTGTATTTATTTTGAAAACAAGAGTTATACATTAATAGCAAATAAAATTAAATTAAAATCATTGCAAAAAATAGAATATTAATAATGCCGTACATATAAATCTCTCGACTCATCTCGAACAAAAGTACCATCCTGATGAGTATGAGTCATCCGGTAAAACTCCACTTTATCGGGTTCCCTCCCATGCTCATCCACCTACACAAATAATTTCAATTTTAAGCAAATAGTTATAATAATTTAAAAAAATATATGAGTATCATGATACAGACATGGTCCACGATACATAATGATATTAGTTATATAAATATTTCAACATAAAAATTAAAAGTTAATTATGAAAGTTTAAGGAACATACAAACTCCTGTCGGAGTCGTGCATAACTCTTCGACCCCGATGTATGAGGAACAGACTGAGCTGCTCGTGTAGCTCTACCAATAGCAGAATAAGTCTGTAAAATAAAATAAAGAACTTGTTATATGTATAATATATAATATATAATATAAATCAATATTTTTATAAAATATTTAAAAAAAAAGATAATGAGCAGATAATATACCTGTGCCCTCTCGGAGAACCAATAATGAACCAACTCCATCCACTGATGAGGGGGTACATCAGGAGGACAATTCCTAGCAACCTCCTCCTCTGTCATACCCTGTCTCATATAGTCCCTCTTCAATTGTGCTCTATATTCTTTCCATTTACGGTTGAGAGACTTCATTACAAAATCATGAGTGGATGGAGGGAGAACAAACTTGCTCTATAAAAAAAAAAGTTAAATGAAACAAATTATATAAGTGATTAACAATTAATATACAGTATGAACATCAATTCATTACCTCTATAACTCGAAGGAGCTCAACTTTGTATGTTGGAAGCATGTCATTCCATTTTACATAGCCCAACGGACATAGCTGAGGCCTCCGAGCAACAGTCCCCAAAAATAAAGTCAATAAGCAAGCAGCTTTCTTAATTGGCTGACCTAGCTGATTGCACTCCACAATAATTCTCTCACCCTCACGCATCTGCCACACATCTCGTACTACTGTGGGTCCGCATCTGGGGCGTACTCTCCCGGATCTGTCTGTAAAAAAATATAAAAGTAACTATATCATAAATATACATAAAATAAAATAAAAATAAAATTACATGAAAGACAATATATACCCTGCACGTGTATCTCATCATCTGGCTGATGAACAGGAGGATCGTACTGTGCTGATGATGAAGGACAGGACTCAGAATACTGTGCAGCTGAACTGGCCTCAGGCTGCTGTGCTGAAGAAGACATACCGGCCTCTGTCTGTGAAAACTGAAACTGCACACCAGCATATCGTCCCCTACGACGCATGATGTCACCTAGCATTTATATAAATAAACGGTAGAATCAGTTAATATATGGAGTAAAATAATACAATAATTAATGTAAAATATATACATCATAAATAATTATTACCAGTAACAATCAAGCAGTAGTGTTTCCTTCAAATTCTGTCCTAACCAACATCGTCGTAGCATTTAAATCATCAGCTGGCACAAAATTGTAGGGCATACATTGTGTATAAGTGTCATCGTCATCATCCTCCACTTGGTTTTCCATATCATATAAGTCTCTAGGTTTTGTTTTGATGACAGTAAATCAATCTTTATCTTTTGCATCTTGTACATAAAATACTTGATGAGCTTGAGATGAAAAAATGAATGGGTCATCCTTCCATAACACACCAGTGTGTATTAACCTTGAAAAATTTACAAGTGTAAATCCATTTGCATCTTGTTTCAAACCCCTTGGTGAGTTTATGTCTATCCAATCACATCTAAACAATACTACTTTAAATTTTCCATAATAATCCAACTCATAGATATCTTTAAGTGCACCATAATAGGATTTTCCATCCGCTTCCACCATAACACCGCTAATCTGTGTTTTTCTAAATTTCTCCTGTTCTCTAGTATAAAATTTAAAGCCATTAATTATGAAACCGTTATATCTATTCACAATCTTGTTAGATCCTCGATCAAGAGCTATTAGTTCATCTGAATTATTTGTCTCCATCATCTTTGATACCTAAAAGATGATATGACGAAGTGCTGTTGAGTTATCTGATATTAAATTTGTATCAAAAATTAATGTATCCCATAATTAAATATAAATCACACCTGATTCGAAAGCCACATAGAGAATAACTCAACCAACCATCGCTGTTCAATCCTTGCATTAGGACGAATGTTATGATTGGCTTGTCTCTGATAAATTAAAAATTTACTGCATAAAATATAAATATATCATTTAGAACATTATATCTAATATAAAATTTAAATCTTGATGTCATGCCTTAAATATACTAACCTGCGATGGTCAGATATTATGTCACTATGAAGTAACACATAACGATGTGCTTGTGCTAAAGATTTTTGATCAAGTATAATACTTTCAGTTCTTTCCAAAAATTTTCCAGCAGTTAAGAACTTATACAGTTCTGCATTCTCCACAAAGTTATTATGCCGTTGAGGTCGACTAAAAATAGTCTCTACACCTTGAAGATATCTTGAACAAAATGTCAAACATTCATCCACAATATATGCTTCAGCAATCGAGCCTTCAGGATAGGCTCTATTTCGCACATAATCTTTAAGACGCACAAGATACATTCAAGAATTAAATATTTATTAAAATATCAGCATACTGTTGTTTCTAATAAAATTATCAAAAGATTTAAGGTTTGCAATAATACCTCTCAATAGGATACATCCATCTATAATGTACCGGTCCACCAACTTTAACTTCTGAAGCTAGGTGAATGAGCAGATGTACCATAATAGTGAAAAATCTAGGAGGAAAAATCTTTTTCATTTGACAAAGTGTAATTACAATATCGGATTCTAGCTGATCAAGTTTCCGAGGATCAATAACTTTGAAACATAATGCCTTAAAGAATGACGATAATCGAAGTACAATTGCAACAACTTGTTTCGACAATGACGATCTTAAAGCTATTGGAAAAATATCTTGCATCAATATGTGACCATCATGACTTTTAAGATTTAAAAGTTTTCGATCCTTTAGATGCACACATCGTGAAATATTTGATGCATATCCATCAGGTACTTTGATACTTTTCAAAACTCTCAAAAAATTATCCTTTTCTCGAGCAGACATTGTGTAACATGCAGGAGGCACATACATTCTATCATTAGCAAGTATTTTAGGATGAAGTTCCTGTCGGATACCCATTTCTTTTAAATCAAGATGCGCCTTCATGTTATCTTTGCTCTTTCCATCAAGGTTTAAAAATGTTCCAAGTAAATTATCACAAACATTCTTCTCTATATGCATGACATCAAGATTGTGCCGAATAAGATTATGTTTCCAATAAGGTAAGTCAAAAAAGATACTTCATTTTTTCCATAAATATTTACTGGGCTGTTGTGTAGATGCTATCTGTGTGTTTTCCTCATTTTTATCCTTAAAATAATTGTCTGGATCTTGAAACACCTCTGCATCTATAGTACTGATACTGACTTCCTCTGGTAACCCTTCGTGCATTGAGCTTTCAACATCATTCCTTTCTCTTTTTTGAGAGGACTTTGAGTGCTTACCATAGCTGTAATTGATGCCATCCATTTGTCTATGAACATCAGTTTCAGAAGGTGGAATAGGGGCACATCCCAATTCCATAGTACCATCAAACAAATCTTTCTGAAATCGAAACGGATGATTTGCTTCCAACCATCGACGATGTCCCATGTAACAAAATTTACCTCCATATTTTAACCAAATTGAATGTGTTGAATCTCCACAACAAGGACATGCGACCCGTCCCTTTGTACTCCAGCCAGATAAATTGGCATATGCTGGAAAATCATTAATAGTCTATAACAAAGCTGCCCATAGTTTAAATGTTTGGTCGTTCGAAGCATCAAATGCATCAACACCCTCCCACAACTATTTCAATTCCTCTATTAAAGGTTGTAGGAAAATATCAATATCATTGCCTGGACCCTTATCTCCTGGAATAACCATTGACAAGATAAGTGATGATTGTTTCATGTACATCCACGGTGGCAAATTGTAAGGTATCAAAATGACTGGCCAAGTGCTGTAGGTAGAACTCAGGGTCTGAAATAGATTGAAGCCATCAGAAGCTAAGCCAAACCTAATACTGCGAACATCAGAGGCAAAATCAGGATGCCTATCATCAAATGCTTTCCATTGAAGACTATCTGCTGGATGTCTCAACATTCCATCCTTTGTACGTCCTTCATCATGCCATCTCATTGATGAAGCTGTTTTTGATGATGCATAAATCCTTTTCAATCTAGGTATAAGAGGAAAGTAACACAATACCTTGGTCGGTTTCTTTTTACTCCGCGTTGCATCCAATTCATTCAATACATCATCTCGATCTTCTTTTTGTGTTATCCATCTTGAAGATCCACATATATTGCATGACTCTTGATTAGCATTTTCACCCCGATATAACATACAATCTTTTGGACAACTATGAATCTTTTCGTATCCAAGATCCAATTCCTTTACTACTTTCTTGGCTTCATAATACGATGGTGGTAAACGAGTACTTTCTGGAAATGCATCCTTTAATAACTTGAGTAGCATGGTAAAACTCTTCTAGACCATCCATTCAAATATTTTAAATAAAATAAATATACAAAAAAAGAAATCTTAAAAAATTTCGTACAATCCGGATATAATTCTTCATCTGCATCTTTCATTAAGGTGTGATAACGAGCTGTCTCATCATTAGATGTATGTATAGGCTCCTCAACATGCATACGTTCCGTATGCGTACATCCATCAAACATCCCAACTGTTTCTTGTATACTACTGGATTCTCCTAAATTTTGAACACCAAGTCCAAAAGCATCTGTGATCAAACCCCTTATATCATCATCTCTTGCAGAATTGTCTTGTAGGCTAGTGGATCCAAAATGAGTCAGGGGTTGGTTACATGATGATGGCAACATAGATTCTCCATGAAAAATCCAGTCGGTATAACCTCTTAAAAAACTATTCCATACCAAATATTCTTCAACAATTTGTGGATCTAAAGAAGAACTATTTACACATTTCCGATATGGACATAAAATCTTTTCATTCAAACTACTTTTCTCCATACCAAATTTAATGAAGTCATGAACTCTATCTAAATATTCTTTACTATTCCTTGGTTTATTTATCCAATTTTTGTCCATTGTAGGATAAAAATGACCGAACTTATAATTTATCTAAAAATAAGAAAAATTATACAATCTATATTAATGCAATGAGTAAAAAATATCAGTCATTTCATAAATTTTAAAAAAATAACAGCTAGATAAAGTTTACATAGTAAATGCTTGCTATCATCAACTAATAGGTAAATAAGCTCCTATCCCATTCAGAAAATACATTAATTCTATAGGTCAATTACATAAATCAAATGATATGCAACAAGAGCTGAAAAAAATTTCGACAGTATTTTTCCTTAGTTCTCCCGTATAGGGAGAACAAAAGGAAAATACCATCCGAAATTTTTTTCGAACCCTCAGCATACCATTTGATTATGATAATGACCTATAGAATTACTCATATTTTTCAAACTGTCCATACTGGACAATCAATTGATCAATGTACATAATTCTTTTATCCGTACAAAAATAAATAAATATACGGATATAATAGAATATGTACATTAATCAAAAGACGGGTCTATGATTCTATGCAATGCAATTTTTTTTAAAATTAATTCATAATTAACATTGCCTGGCATCTTTCATCACATCCCTATAATGAGCAAGCAGAGTGTCTGGATTCAGTCATTGGTGAATAAGAATTATGCCTTTGATGATGTGTACTCAGAAGTAATGGGATGTGAGAGACATGGACGAGTTCGCATGATAGGAAAGGGTGTAGCACCTAACTCAGAAGTAATACAATCCCGAACGTGGGAACGCCTAAGAAAAACATTCGGGGTGGAGCTCACCTGAGACAGCTGCCTGCATGCGGTAGTTGGAAGGTACGGTATCCGATGTACACCTATATTCTGATGCAAGACAAACAGCACAGCTCTAAGAACTCAATTAGTCTAACAGTGAAAGCAAGTTCAGAAAACAAGGTGCCAAGAATTTGATGGTCCGAATGTCTCAGATGGTAGCGATCAAGGATCACCGCAAATGTCCAGAGGAGTTAGCTCTATCAGTAGCATCCAATTTCCCAAAGCTGAACCTTGAGCGCTACTAGGATGAAGCAATATTTTAACGATCCCTCTCATCAAAATTTTGGTCCTGCCAGAGTGCAACTGAATCCGATAGATCAAATCTTGAGTGACCCTGATTCTAATCCTATTTTTTGTTCGGATCTGCATATTAAATCCAAATCAAATCTAATAAAAAATCAAACACGATCAAATATGTGATTAAATTTTTTGACCCAGATCAAATCCATATACCTCCAACTCAAAAGAATATTGGCTTGGAGGATAAATACACCCAAGTACAAGCTGAGCTTTCTTTCATGAAATAAATTTTAGAGCACTTACAAAGCCAATATCATCAACAGCCCTAATCTAATGGAATGCATGCTCCAATAATTAATACTACACAGGTATATATAAATGGATTTAAATATGAAAATTATTTAAAATTTAAATATATTGCGATAATGATTGTTTAAAAATCTTGTATAGGTAAATGATGCATGCATAGTGATCATGAGTGCTCACGGTACATCCTATTAGTTCATCATCATCAAATCATATTATTTCAACTTATCAGGTGATACATATATTTTATCAGCCATCTTTCACTCTCATATTAATGAATAGAGAATATCATTAGATGAATTCTGGTGCACAGCAGTTAAATCTATTCTATCATCTTGACATTGTTCTCCTATCAATTCACAACCCACCAACAAGTGAACAAAGAGCAGAAATATACCTTCAAGAAAACACCATCAAAAGCCTTTCCGATGCAGATCCGAAAGGTACGATGTCGGATATGCTGAGATGCGGCCGGGTCGGGGATGGGGATCGGGGGTGACTTTTGGGCCTACAAAGACGGCCGCCGGGAGGGGGGAGGGGAGGAGGGCCGGTGGGGTGGCTGCTTTCAGGAGGGCGGACGGCGTACGGCTTGGACCGCGCGGGTGCGACGTCGACGGACGCGGCAGCAGAGGGGAGCGATGGACGGTGGTGCGGCGTGGACGGCGGGTGCGACGTGGACGGCGGGTGCGATGCCGGCGGTAGAGATGGGGGTCGGTGGAGGAATGGATGGAAAGGGGCGACGGTAGATAGATTAGGACACGGGAGAATGGGGATATTAAACGAACCTAACGATGCTTTTTAGTGTCATTAAATAATGACGTAAAAAAATACCGATATTTTCTTTATTTAACGATGTTTTTGCTAAAAGCGTCGGCATTGACAATGCTCAAATTTTACGACGCTTTTAAGCGTCGTTAAACTACGATGCTTTTTAAAAGCGTCAGCAGGTCAGCGCAACCTGCCGACGCTTTCCAAAAGCGTCGGCAAAAAATAGTTGCTAAAACCCCTTCTTCCTGTAGTATGCGTGCTAATCTAAAGCTTGCTGCACGGTAAACATTAGTATTGGAAAAAAAAAAAAAGAAATAGCTAATAAATCCCCCATCAAAGAAGTTCATGAAACTGTTACAAAAAAAAAAGGAAGTTCATGAAACAGAGAAAAAAAAGGAGGAAACACTACCATAAATGTAAAATAGAGTAGAAATCCCCTTCTAGGTCATCTATGTGCGAACAGAGGTAGGGTTTCGGAAAGATTATGTACTGCAATTGAGATAAATAGTCTTGGAGCTACTGAATGGAGTGTTGCATAAGATCCAGTACCACATGGTGCAGCAGGAGAAAAAAAGAAATAAAACAAGAAACATAATACAAATATGTGGATCGGCCTCAAACCTACCTTCACGGGGCGTGCAAGCTTCACTATGAGAAAATAAAACACAATCAATATAAGAAAAAATCACCACTCAACCTTATAGAAAAGTCTTCCAATAAAAAATCCCAAAACTCTTACAAAAGTCCTCTGAAACCTCTGTTGAAGCCTTTCTGCACCCTCAGGACGTAATGTAATAAACAGCTCGTCAATCGAAGCTATATAGACTCCAAAAATTTTAAAATATTGTTATACTAAGAATATAAAGTCCCAATCAACCTTAAAACCATTCATGCCCATCCGATCATGATCGGCTCATACCAGAGCCATCCGATCGTGCACAACAGCCTCTGATCATACCTAATCACATCCGGAATCATCCTCAGCCATCCGATCACGAATGGCTCACTCCAGAGCTGTCAGATCATGCAAAAACACCCATGGACCATGTGTGGATTGCATAATTGGTCCACGCGGCCTCCATGGACAGCCCAGCACCCTGCGGTCCATGGTGGACCGCACAGGGCGCTGGGCCTAGGCACCCGTCGCACTCGGTCGGCCTGCGCATGCGCCCGTGAAGGGCTGTGTGTACCTATGCGCGGTGCGTATTTGTCAGGCCCGATCGGCCCGCCACCAGTCTCCGCCACCTCGTACGCCATGCCATCCGCTCCAAGCTTCTTTCGTGCATATTTTCATCATCTGGACTCCGTTTGGACTGTTTTTGAGCTCGTTAGACTCCGTTCGTCATCCTGGACCTCACTGTGAGCTCAATATGGATAGAATCTTGAGACATATTTTTTAATAATTTTTATCTAGACTCGATATTCGGTCAGCTACCGTCTTGTAGCCTCTCGAATCCAGTATGCTTAGTGAGATAAGATTTCGTCTGAAATCGGATATGTATTAGATCTCTCTCAATCTCCTCATTGCATTATCATGTGTCCTCCAGCTACCATCTCGATGCCTTTAATCGCACACCTCGATCCATCCGATAGATAAACAATGCCCTCACTACTCTCTAAGGAGTCAAACTGTTTCTCTCTATAACATACATGATAGGTGCATGTAGAATCTAAAATCTACTATTAGGAAGAAGTAGATACCTCATCAGATATCTCTAGGACAACATCCTCTGACTCGCTACTGGCCATCGCTATAGTAGCCCTCGTCTGATCCCTGAGTTGAGGACAATCTCTGACTAGATGCCCTAATTCATCACATCGATAATATCTGATCTTGCTCAACTCTCTGATCCCGGATTTGGACTACCCTTGTTGTAATTTTTTGTCGCTCTGTCTGCTGCCTCCTACTTTTTCAGAAACCACCAAAGTTGAGCTGCCATCTGATCTCGAAGCTGGGTTCTTCCTTCTGAGAATCTCATTCTAGAGAATCACCGCAATGACCTCATCTATATTGATGGTGCTCTTCTCCACTAGAAGAGCAGTCATCAAAGACTCACACAAAGGAGGAAGCGGTGCTAGCAAGACCAGCGCTCTGGTCTTCTCCTCAACTTTCTCATCAATGTTGAGAAATTGGTGAGGATCTTCTAGAAGTGGCTGAGATGCTCCTGCATGCTCTATCTCTTAGTCATCTGCAATTGGTAGAACTACCTCCAGATGAAGAGGATGTTGGTGAAAATTTTATCATGTACAACTCCTCGAGCTTCGATCACAGTATCATCAGAGAAGTCTCACCAAGTTTATGAATCACCACCTCATCCATTAGGTATCAGTGGATCGTACTCACCACCTACATTTGAAGCCGCTTCTAATTTTGTACCTTCATGATAGTCGACTTCTCTTCGCACAAGAGAGCATCGATCAACTCTTGCTGGATGAGCACGTCCTTCACCCTCGCCTGCCACAAAGAAAAATATTTTTTTCATCAAATTTGTTGATCTCTTCCTTGATTGTGCTTATCTTCTCTATCTTTTATCTCGATCACTACTGCTGCAACCTATGCTCTGGTACCACCTTGCTTTAATATCAATTGTTACGCAGGATCTGGAACCACATGGTGCAACAGGAAGAATAAAGAAACAAAATAAGAAACACGATACAAATACTTGGATCGGCCTCAAGCCTACCTCCATGGGGCGTGCAAGCTTCACTATGAGAGAATAAAACATAATCAATATAAGAGAAATCCACCACTCAACCCTTGTACAAGAGCTCTCAATAAAAAATTTTAAAACCCTTACAAAAGCTCTCTGAAATATCTGTTGAAGCTTTTTTGCACCTCCAGGACGTCACCAGCTTCCTAACATAATAAACAGCTCATCAATCGGAGCTATAAGACTCCAGAAACTTCAAAATATTGTTACACTAGGAATACAGAGTCCCAATCAACCCTAAAACCATCCATGGCCGTCCGATCATGACCGGCTCATACCAGAGCCGTCTGATCATGCACAACAGCCTCTAATCACGCCTGATCATGTCTAGAATTATCCTCAGCCGTTCGATCATGAACGGCTCGCTCTAGAGCTGTCAAATCATGCAAAAACATCCATGGACCGTGCGTGAACTGCGTGATTGATCCACTCGGCCTCCATAGACCACCCAGCATCCTACAGTCCACGGTGGACCGCGCAGGGCACTGGGCTGGCCCATGCACGCGCCCGTGCTAGGCCCGCCCTTGCACTGGGCTATGCGTGCCTGCATGCACACGCATGTCCGCCGGGCCTGGCCGGCCCGCCGTCGGTTTTCGCTGCCTCGTGTGCCATGCCACCCACTCCGAGCTTCTTTCGTACATATTTTTGCCATTTGGATTTCGTTTGAGCTGTTCTTAGGCTCGTTGGACTCCGTTCGTTGTTCTGAACCTCGCTGTGAGCTCAATATGGACCGAATCTCGAAGCATATTTTCTAACATGGAGAGACGGTGTTTGAGGAGAAGATGACATGTTGGAGACAAATGCCAAGTTTGCAGCCAACCTATTGTTCTTTGGTAGAGAGGGGTGAAATCGGGGCTTCCGGTTCACTATCCAGTAGATGGCTAGTCTCAAAGGAAGAAGAAGGACGGAGGGATCGAGGAGAGGTGATGGCTAGCAAACCAGGAGATATCATCTCTGTTTAGGAGACATGATCGAGGGAGGGATCATGGGATAGAGGGCCACTATCTCGTGATCTCCATTTACAAGACATGATTAACGAAGGAATTGAGGGATAGAGGGTCAGGATCTCGTTTGGGCTATTTTGAATTAGTTACATGCTAACTAAAAATTAATAAAAATTTTGCTAAAATAAACTTCGGCACTCTCATGATGAAAGTTTTTTTTTTTTTTTTTTCTTTTTTTCCCTTTAGTTTTGCCGCTGGCAGGAATCTCAGAACGGCTGGATTAACATTCACCGGCAGATTAGCAAAATTGCTGGTATCTGATTGCTGAAAAAAGTATACAAGCCCCAGCACATTTATAGAAATGCTATCTAAAATGTCCTTTAGCAGTGATTTTTAATATCTACTAGTAAAATTGTGCTGCTAATTTTCTCTTATTGTAGGAATCTTTCTTTCGAAGCATAAACTTTGGAATAGTTAATCATTTCATAAGGGTCCTTAGCCCTCTTTAATTTGCTGCCACCAGTAGTTAGCTTCTTCTATATGGTAGAATCAGAATATCAAGCTTTAGGCTTGGGTGGAAGTACCAGAATCTTATAGAATCAGAATATTAAGCTTTAGGCTTGGGTGGAAGTACTAGTTCTCTCTGTTTAAAGTTATTCTGCTTCAAATTTGATTTCTATCGAAGGACCAGAATCTCATAGTAGAATCAGAATATCAAGCTGTAGGCTTGGGTGGAAGTACTAGTTTCCCTCTGTTTAAAGTTATTCTGCTTCTAATGAGGACGAACCTTATACCTGCTGGGTGGTTGCGCACGAAGCGCACCTCCGGAGCTCCGTACGAAGCGGTTGTCGTGAATCATGGTCTACCCATTAAGGCCCCTTTGCAACGTAAAATTATACATGGCATGCACTCCCCTTGCACTACTTTCTCTTATCTCAAATTACATAAATAGAGTGGCGGTTGGTGTAAATGAGCTGAGCCAAGCGCAGAAGTAGGCTCAAGACTTGGGTTGCAATAAGAAAGGGGCCAGCAAGCTTGAGCCAACCTTGATAGAGTATGATTAAGCTTGATGTGTTTATCATTTATTCATGAGATTGTGGAAGAAAGACAATGTCGGTGGTCCTTGGATTGCTTGGTCTTATCCATGATTGTTGGGTTGCTGACATGTCGGTGGATCGCTAGCTGACATACATTAGTATCGAGACTTCAGACTTGATACAAGGTAGTTAGCGAGTTGATGTGGCAGCTCAGATTTTTGGACTGATACTTGTGAAACTAGCCATTACTGTCCTTGTCTTCGACAGTTCGATGTTAGAGATTGGAATTCTGCTTACACATCAAGGACTGCAATGAGAGACCTCTATGGGGTATTCAGGAGGGAGACGGTCAGAAGGATGGATAGAGTGTTGATTTGGAGGCTCCGTGTCCATCCAAGGGTTCGGCTCTTTCTTTGAAAGATAGTTTGACGCCAACTTCTGACTAGGATGATTTTGCATGCTAGGGGTATGGACATTTTTTTATCTTACCCAAGTGGTAGTAGTGATGATGAGACAGTGGATCATGTCTTATTTCTGTGCCCCAGGCCAGGCCTGGCTTATATGGACATTGGCGGGGCTCCTACAGATGCAGTGCCTCTACAGAGTCAGCTCAACGTTTTTTTTTTGGAGGGGTTTCAGCGGAGCTTGCAGAGTGACTCATCCAGGGGGATTGGGGTTTAGAGTGGTGTACATTACTTATCACATTGGCTTGCCAGAAATAGAAGCACCTTTGAGGTGTTTTGGTAGCCAACGAGATTTACCTTGGAGAGGGCATTATTGCAAGCTAGGAGGTTACAACATGCTGTCAATAGACTTGACCTCAATTACTTTGGATACCTAGGACTCCCTAGCCGCTCAGACGGTGACCCATATGGTGTTATTACTTGGGAGCCCCCACCTCCTAAGTCTTCTTAAGATCAATTTTATAGCAATATGAGAGGCTCTAGAGGTGGTGTAGGCTTCATCATCCACAGTCCTGACTCCATACTAGTAACAGCCGGCAAGTGTCACCTCCTTGATGATACTATCCCTCCAGTGGAGTTGCAAGTGGCCTGGGCTAGTATATTATTTGCGAGGCTGCGATTTCAAATGGAGTGATTGGTTGTGTAAGGTGATTTAACTATGGCATTTATTGGTTGCGGAAGCAGGAGACGGTCGGTGCTGCCCATCTCCTCATCAATAATACTTGGCATCTTATTCAAGGATGCTCTTTGGTCGAGATTAGACATGTCTATCATGAGGCTAATAGTGCAGCTAACCGGATGACCGGGGTTGTATGTACTGAGATGACCGAAATACTTTAGGCATTTTGGGGTGTTCTTCTTTTTAATTTTTTTGACTGTGTTCATACTTGCAATATATGAATACTCCATCTTACCAAAAAAAAAAAAATATTTCCTAAACTTCATAGGAAGCACCTGTTCAAAAGGTTAAAAACAAAAGCACCTCTTTTGCTGGCACCAGTAGTTAGCTTTCAATCTAATAGTGGAATCGGACCATCAACCTTTAGGCTTGGCTGGAAGAACTAGTTCCCTCTGTTGCAAGTTATCTTGCTTAACAATTTGATTTTTATCCTGTTTTAAAGAAACATTCTCTTGGAAAGATTAAAGAGCCTTATACCTCTTGGGAGCTAGGTTACCCGCGAAGCAACCCTCTGGAGCTCCGTACGAAGCTGACATCATGAATCATGATCTGCACATTGTGGCCGTTTTGTAATGTAAAATTATATATACATGGCATGCACTCCCTCACTAATCTCTGTCAATTAAATTCCATAAATAGAGTGGCCGTAGGTGTTAATGATCTGAGCCAAGCACTTGAGTAGGCTACAAGACGGGTTGCGATGAGAAAGGGAACAGCAAGCTCGAACCAACCTCAGCAGAGAATTAATGTTCCCGCTTGATTTGCTTATTATTTGAACGCAGCTCAAAGAAGCTTTCTATGGAACCGAACCAATTTTTGTAGAGAAACCAAATTATAATTTAGGGGATCTAGCTAGGCTCGGCTCATTTATGAGCCTAGCTTTGGAAGTTGTTCAAGTTTAACTTGTTTCTTGACTAAATTGTGAGCTTAGACGGGCCATTAGCAAATCGAGTCGGATATGTTCACAAAGAACTCGTAACACGTAGCACGGGGTGCCTAATGAAACCGGTGTATAGCTGACAGGAAGGAGTCTTGCAGCGTATTACTCAATGTAGACCGGGCATGTGCAGAAATCTAGCTTCTGTGTATGGCTGACAGAAAAAAGTCCTTTTTTTTTTTTTTCCTCTCTCTCTCTCGAGCTGTACGCGAGATGACTTGTCACTAGTGCACCAACCCGCAGGTGGTCATTTTGTCCCCCGCCTCTGCTATAAAATCCGCCACAAGGCCCTGCCGCCTAGTCAGGCTTTAACGAACTTTTCGCCACCATACTTTCAGTGACGGAAGAGATGGCAGGGATCCCCAGGGAGAGAGGTAAGGAAATAAGGAGCGAAGACGCTGATACTAGTGGTGCTCAACGAGAAGATGTGCAGCACAAGATGAAGCAACGGTTATACACTGCTTTAATGGACCACAAACGGGAAGAAGTAGCGGATTTCTACCAGGATAAATCTGTCCCGACCAAGATCAACACTGCTGGGGACACCATTCTTCACCTTGCCATCCTCACGGGCAGTGATGGTGAAGTGATCAAGCTCATGGAGCTCATGGAGAAGCAGGACAAAAGAAGAATGGAGAAATTCGTGCAAGCGAGGAATGTTTGGGGTTGCACGCCGCTCCACCAAGCTGCATTCGTGGGAATGGTTAACGTGTGCTCGTTCATTGCTAATCACTACCGCACGCAGGAGGTGGTGCAGCCCCGCAACAAACGGGGCGAGACACCACTGCATGTGGCGGTGCTCCACGGCCATAAGGAGGCGTTCCTCACCCTTCAGACGATTATTGAAAGAGAAGGCTGGAGTGCCTTGAATAAAAAGGATGGTGGGAACACCATTCTTCACAGTGCTATTTTCAGAGAACATTTTGGTGAGTGATTTTCAACCCACTGTATTTCTTTTTCTGATTTAATGGACAAAGAAACGGCCATGGAAGCCATAGTGGTGATGGTTTCGTTGGCTAAGCTGCTGGTAAAATAAGCACACCATAATTACCAGAGAAAAAAAAAAGCTCACTATGGCCACTTCCAACCCAACCCATGAGGTCAGAGACGAGTTTATTGTTGATCCTTTTCTTATAAATTTAAATTTTTTGATTCAATTAATTAGTTAATGCATGTGGTATGAGAGCCCCAGGTTTACTCGCGGTTATGAGTTCGTCAAGCTTGATATACATTGTTGACCTTTCTTTATTAGCCTAAGCTTTTGCAATAAATTAGTTAGTTAACATGATGTGGACTTAACGCACCTGTCTGTTGTGAGGTATCTAATGATTAAAAGGGACTCACGAGGAGCACGCATCATGCTAAGTGAGAAATATCCTAAGAAACATGGAGTTGCTAAAAACGTGATGCACCTCATCATGCAAACTCCAAACTTCACTCTGCATATTAGACATTAGGTAAATAAGTTCTCGTAAAGTTCTCTAGCTAGTTGTATACAAAATGGTCCTTCTACTAATTTTTGTTGATTGAACCTTAGTTAAGGTTAACTAAGGTTACAAAAGGATATTTTGTCTTTATCTTAATATATACCTTGAGGGTCAGTCCCTCTCACTCTTTTCACTCTCTTCTTGATTAGGACTTGGCAACCAGGGGACTAATAGTGAAGGATCACAAGTTAAGGAGTTGAATAGGTTTGAGAGCTTGGGGCAAAACTAACAATATAAGATATAAAATTAATGCCGTTAGAATAATAAATAAAATACTCCATTCTCTTCTAATTAACTTCATGAGATGTATAAACAATAAGTTACAAGACTAGAGATTAAAATATAATGACTATCATAAAATAGGAATGACGGACTCTTTGATACTAATATGAGACAGAATATTATTTTAAATTCAAAATGCCATGTTAATTTAAAAAATGAATTGGTGCCATGCGCTATTTTGTTTTATTATTGTCTATTTTCTACTATTGCAATGAAGAGATGACCTTTGCAGCTGCTGTTATTGTATTCAAAATATCACTAATCGAAATTCTAATTGGAAAGTGTAAGTTGTTATGTTTTCCTACATGATTGTGACAATGGCAAGTAAAGGTGTCCAAGGATTTTCTATTATTAATTAGAAACACTATTATTAATGAATTGGTCGTGACCATATTGTGGCATGGAGTACAGATCTAGCCTTGATAATCATTAAAAAATACCCTATGCTTGTGGACGACGAGGATGAAGAGGGGTACTCGGCTCTCCATATTTTGGCTACAAAGCTTTCAGCTTTCAAGAGTGGGATTCAACTCAGCTTACTTGATAGCTTTATCTACCATAGTGACTCTCTCTCTCTCTCTCTCCCCCCCCCTCTCTCTGTGTGTGCGCACGCATATGTGTGTGAATGTCGGTGCATACTTATATGTGTCTATAACAACCACTATCTTGCAGTTATTCATCTCTTAAAAAACACTTGCAGTTATTCCTAGGAAATCTCTTTGAATGAGTTGATTGGCTTTATGCATATCATGCATTGAAATGTGTGGCTGTATATAAATTGTCGAAAACTTATGATTATTCTCGAGGATACTCTCTCTTGATATTTCTTATAGATAAAAACTCTCTTGATAAGTTAAGAGGCTTTCTATATCAACCATCACCGAGTTTGTGAAGTACATATGATTTATTTAAGAGAAAGCAACATTTAATTGAATTGTAATTCCAGTAGTTGGTAAAGTCATTGGATATTTGATACTAGCAACATCTGTTTGTGTCCCTTGCTTACTCCAACCCTAATTAGAGTGAAGTTTTTGATTCAATTTTTTTTTGTTTTTATGAATAAGAAAGAGTATTGTTACTAAAGAGCAAACTTGTTGATTCTAAGAATCAATAATTTCATAAAAATGATGAAAGAATAATCCCCATCATATGGTTAACCAATAATTCACCCGATCTAGAATGGGAACCTCCTAAAACAAGAGGTGCAACCATTCCCTATCTTTCAAGAACAACAAATTTGTCATTAGAGCGTAAGATTTACAACACTACAAGCACATGTATAGATTCACCATGCTGGTTGTTTGCTATATAATATTGTAGGGATAGAAACTGCAAATAGTCAACAGGCATTCCCGTTGGGTGTGCAAATAGTTGTACTTCCTATAAAAGACATGCTAAATCTACATGATTATGTATCTGGAATACCTTATGCCAATGTTCAGTTTTCCAAAATGGGAACAAGAACTTGTGTAGATTCTGAACAATTCTCATGTTTGATAATCAATTAATACATACCAGAACGCATCTTCTACTGGGGTATTGGATTCTCATAAAAAGGTGTACAATTGAAGAGTTCTCATATTGTTTTCCTTTGTGCAAGATAGATGCCTAGTTATAATAAAAAAGAATTTTAAAATTTATATTAATACAATTTCTGTTCAAATTATAAACATACAAATTTGTACATATACTAATTATGTGTAACTAAAATACTTATTATGCATTTCTATCTCATTACACATTTTATGCCATTATACATATTTAATATAGGAATGTTAATGATGCCTAGGCATCATTTTTAACGTAATTGCTCTTATATGTTTTTATTATTTGTTAATAATTATAGTTAAATATGCTTTTGTACCTATTGATTATCTTTCTAATTAATATCATCCCCAAAATTTTTAAAATCCCAAACACCAACCACCAATGTGTCGCACTTCTTCCTTTCCTAACACTACTAGTCTATATAGTAGGCACGTATAATGCACGTCAGGAAATTTTAATAAATAAGAACAAAGATTTGGATAAAAAAGTGTGATATCATAACATTTATAGCAAGAAATGTTTTATTATTTTAACCTTATGTATTTGGACAGATCATATAAATAAAACTTGATTGAAAGCAATTAATTAACACCATGGTCTAGTGTCCCAAGATCATAAAAGAATAACATTATGCTTGACCAAGTATTTTAAAACAAGAAATGTCAAAGTTGAATGGGTTATAACAATGATGAATTACACAAAAAGCACCTATACTCAACGAGAGACTAAAATCAGTCTCCATCAACAAAGATAACATTTGAATGGGAAAAGAAAAAAAAAAATAGATTCGATGCTGCAGGGAAGATCAGCATTCCTGGGGTTTTCTATGGACTTTGCCAACATTTGTTAGCATTGCAAATCACGTCCATGATGCTGTGCAAAGCATAGCAAAAGTGTCGTGTTATAAACATGAAAATGAAGCAAATGATGCTTTCAAAAAGCATCATTATGCTTGTTTGTGTCACTAACTAATGATGTTTATTTACTTCATTAATATGCTTATTAGCATCTCTAACTAATGACGCTTATTAGTATCGCTAACTAACGACCCTTATTAGCGTTGCTTACTAACAATGCTTAGTGGTGTCACTAACTAATGATGGTAATTTGCATCGTTATTGGATGATGTTTTATAGCATCATTATTTGGTATGTTAATGATGCTTTAAAGTATCACCTAGTGTCTTTTTTTTAAAAAAATCATATAGTAAATTACTTTTATATAACAAATATGAACAAAACTTGTGCAACCTGAACAAATCACTTATACATAGCAAATATAAACAAAAGGAACTCCAAAAATTCTCTTATTACATAACAAAAGTGACAAAATAATATTGTATTGTATATTAAAATGGCAACTCTTTATGTTGTCAAACATGACTGAATGTTCATTACAATTCAAAAAACTATAAAAAATATAAAAAGATACATCATATATGAAACACAGAAAAAAAATGAGGGTAGCATCATCATCATCTCTACAACTGCTAGAAGTACTAGGAGCCTATAAGAAAAAGATAGAAATTTAATAAGTTGAGAATATGGAAATCACTACATATTATAATTCATGAAGCCTACACAAAAAATATACATAATCATAATATAAAATATATGATTATATGTAGTTATTTATATGATATGGGATCAAACCCCACAATAAAGATGTAAACTAGTCAAGCTGAGTCCTTAAAGACTGTATCTTTGTCTGATAGTCTATCTCAGCTCCACATCTCTATTTGATGGCTTTACCTCATCTTCGTATCTCTGTCTCTAGTCTACGAACCTCTATAGTATTACTATTCTGTCTAGTATTTTAGATATATCTGCTCATTGTACATAACTGAACGTGAGTGACTCCAACTCTATCAGCCCTCACTTGATCATAATGCTTTGGTCCCATAAGTTTGACGAACACCAGGGCTTCCATGCAACTAGTCTCTATAGATAATGATTGCTCACAACATGCTCAATAATGAGAGATATTGCCCTATCCTATATTCAAGAAAAAAGTTGGATATTAATGATACAAAAAATGATACTATAAATCATTCAACAAATGGATCAATATATACAATAATATTTCTAGACTGCCCACGAGAAAAGCTACCATCTTAGTGGGTATGAGTCATCCTATAAAACTCCACCTCATCAAGCTCTATTCCATGCTCTTTCATCTACAAAAATAGTATATATTATATGATACATTGTTCATGATACATAATATATTATACAAGATATATGGTTCATGATACACATTACATATATATGAAACATGAAACGCAATACATATATAATATATGATACATGATTCAATATGAAGATTAAAGTTTCAATTTGAAGGAATGAAGACCAAGAGTCAAAATAAGACTTATAAATATTATAAAACATGATACATAATACATGATACATGATACATATATCTGATACATAACTTCATTAAGAAGCATTGAGTTTATATATAAAATAAATAAATCTAATTGTTAGGAGTTCGTAATATACGAATTCATCTCTGTGCCTTATATAACTCTTGAAGCCTAATGTGTGATAAACCAATTGAGATGATCATGCAGCTCTACTAATATTAAAGTACATCTGCCATATAAAGTAAACAATATGATACATCTTATATAAATATTTAATCTATATGAATAATACATAAAAAAAAAAGTAAATATGGAGTCTACACAATCTATCTTCTCTCAAAAAATCAGTAGTGCATAGGCTCCCTCCATTAATAAGGGCATACATTGGAAAGACAGTTACAAGCAACCTCCTTCTTTGTGATACCCTCCCTCTTATAGTCCCTCTTCAACTTTCCATTATATCCAATTAAGGGACTTTAATATCTAACGATGGCTCTCTAAAGAGAGTACAAACTTGCTCTATAATAAAGAGTGATAGACACACACACACACATACATACATACATATATAAGATCAAATTAAATCTTTATGAAAGTTAGCAAGTTAGCATACAATATCATGCTCTATTTCTTTTCTTTTTTTTTTACTTGTACAACTTATAAAAGATCAATCTTATATGAAGAAAGCATATCATTCCACCTAGCATAATTAAGCAAACACATCTGAGCGTCCAAGCAAAAAAGGAATGTAACATGGATCAAATTAATGCAAGTCTCAATCATCATAATTTAAGCTGAAAATGTATGATATACCCCTTACTCACCTTCAAGTCTAGTTTTCAAATCTATTGGAGCTTTACTTATTTATCGACTAAGTTGAGCCTAATTTTGTTCTAGCCAGCCTTCCTGTGGATCACAAGCTTCTCGTAGAGGTGGAACTTTAGTTGAGCTTAACCTAAACACACCTACCCAACTAGCTCATTGGTTAGGGTTGGATTGCTGTTTTACAACTGGTCTTATGTTTAAAAATCTCAACCCATCTGGATAGGGTTAGGGTCAGCCTTCCATCTAACTTGAACCCAACCTTAACCTAACCGAACCCAACCTGACTTAACCCAACCCAACATGATATGTAAATTGATAAATAAATAATTCATTTTAATTTATATTCTATATCTATAGGTACTTATATGTCTATGTAATTATGTCTTCAAGCTTACTAAATTATGTATTAGTGAGTTATTAAAATTTATGAATGATTGAACAAATATTAATTCAATAAAAGCATCCACAAACTCTTCCGTATCTTAAACTTTCTATTTGACCTAATTTAATCCAATTAAGATGGCATAGCCCAACTCAACCCGACTAACATGACCCCATTAGACTAGCCAAACACAACCAAATTTAGATTAGAATAGTGCTAGATTGGATTTGGTTTGAAAAATAGATAAATTCCAAAGCAAGATGAGCTTGGGTTAGGATTCAAGAATTTAGAGGTTGGATTGGATTAAAGTTTGCCCTCAACATTACCTACTCGCTTGAGTTGCAACCCGTTGCTCAAGACGATGATCATATCATTTAGAGCTCTAATAATTATCCAGTCCTAGATACCTCGGTTTGCACCACCATTACTTGAACTTAGAACCCCTGATTGCTAAGGAAAGGGATGTGAATATTGAGATAAAAGTTTAAACCAACTAATTTTTGTAATTCGCATAATTGTAAATAAAGTGCAAACAAAGATTTACAACCTAAGTATGCATGATTATATTGATATTAAGTTTTATGACAATGGTATTTCCATGATTGTTTGTTAATCTATAAAGGGCCAACAGTCCTAATCTACAAATGGTCAATACCAAACTATACTCCTTTCTTTAATTTACAAAATCTAAAGTAACCATGATTGTAATACATGTAATTGAAAGAATATGACAAAGTCATTAACAAAAGTTTATATTATGTAAAAATTTGATCCTTGCTTTCATAGTTAAAACTTTTGAAATCTAAAATTAACATCTATGTCTGTACCGCTCAAAAATAAAAGTTTACATTTATGTGTTGAAATCTTCTATGCTAGGGTCTAAAGTTCTAATATTTCTTTTCTGTGTGCGTCTAGGTATACATCCGAAAGATAAGCAGCTTGACCATCCAACCGACAAAGAACAAAAAAGGCAAGACTCGCAAGATGACCACAAAACATGTGATGGTAATTTTATTTTATTAAAGCATATTTAAATTGCAAGACTATAGGCGGGTGAAAATGCAAATAACACACATGAATAATTAGTCTTTATCAGCCACCGAAATATTTTTTGAAACACCAATTTCATATTTGCTTCTTCAGGATTTTGCAGAAAATATCATGTTTTGCATTATTAAACAGGAAATAAACTTTCATTCTTCTTTTTGTGCAACCGCAAGAAAGGGTTCTGTGTCCAAACCTGAAAAGTAGTATTCACCACATTCCTCAAAAAAATAAAAATAAAAGTAAAAATATCCCATCTTCTTGTAAAAGAAATTTGAACCATGCTTGATGAGTCATAGATATCCTTTAATTATTTTCAAACAATACTACGCTAATGACCAGCTAACAATTTACCCATAAGAAATAACTTAGGCAGCTAAAAATTTTTGCCTATAGAAGGCCTTTCACCTTGGTAGCATTTAGCAGTGTACCGAACCTATTCCATGTGGATCGCCTATAACTTCGGCAATCTTCCATTATATTTGTTTGTAATTTTAATTGTTAACTAGTTAACCCCACGAGTATGATGGAAATGAAAACAATTTTTTCCTCCTTTTCTATTTCATGGTGGAGAATCAAGCTTTTTCAATGGTTCATAGATCAGATGGTGACAGATAAATGAATTAATATGTTTTTATTTATTCTTGTGAATGAAATTTAGATGGCTATCTAACAGTTTTTCCTGGAAAAGAAATACGGCAAATGACATGCTAGCTTGCCTCTATCCGGATAGAAGTCTAGAGAAACTTTTTTTTTTAGAAATAAAGTATTCTGATATTTGGAAAACTTATTGCTGGTCCCTTACCTCCTACCTTATTTCTTCAAACGCCCGGTGCACTTGATCAGGTACCTTTTAATTTTCGATCCCTCTTGCAATACACAATGCCCAGTGGTCTGGCATAGAGGAGGGAAGATAAGTTAAAGTATCAAGGGCCCTTTTCCTTACACACGAATCTACGGAGGCACCGCATGTTAAAACATCCTATTTTTTAATGATTAAGATGCAAAACATCTGCTAGTATACTGAATTGAGATCACTAGCTGGACGTCAATTATGATGCTTAGTACTTCAAAAGCTGATAAAATGGAAATAATTAAATCCCAATAAGACATTCTGTCACGTTTCGAACTCAACATCCGGGTTAGATACGTGATGGCCACACACTTCTTAGAGCAAGCTCTAAAGAATATGTAAGGCCAAAAATAATTCATTACAACCTCAACATCCATAATATCTAATTTCAATAATAATTAGTAAAACTTGTATAATTATAATTGAAATTTTTTCTATTCTTTGATCGAATATCATGATACTCTATCTATGCATTTGCTCACCCGCAAATCCATATCATAGCCAACCATGAGCATTCTGTAATTCTGAGAAGAAAATGAAAGATGAAGGGGTGTGAGCTTTACAGCCTAGTAAGAATTCTCATATCACACCAATATAATAATATAATCTGAAAATAAGGATAAGCAATAAAATATAAAATCTCATATTCAATATCCAAAATAATGTAAATATCCGTAATTATCTATTTTATCAAAAGAAATGTATCATCATATGTTAATGGGTGAAATACTTTGTTCAGCAATTGTTTCATGTCTTGTCTTTCTTTTCTCTTTCATTATCACATAATCTTTAATCTTTTTCTTTCTGACTTTGAACTAACCAACACTATGCCTCAATTTTCATCTGATCAAATTCCACTCATAAGCCTCTCAAGGCTGTCCCAGGCATAAGCTCTTAGCGGGCTGTCCCAGGCATAAGCTCCTGTCCTGCTGTCCCAAGTATAAGCTCCTGGCCGGCTGTCCCAGCATAAGCTCCTAGCAGGCTGTCCCAGGCATAAGCTCCTAGTGCTGTCCCAGACAAAAGCTCCTGGCCAGCTGTCCCAGGCATAAGCTCCTAGCAAGCTATTCCAGGCATAAGCTCCTAGCGGGCTGTTCCACATGACAAGGCTAGTCCAAACCATATCTCTTTTTCATTTAATCATTATATGTTGATTTCACCAAATCAATTCCGATTTACACTGTGAACAAATTAGATATGTCATATCCATACAATCATACCATCAATCATTGATACATATGTATTGACATAATATACTCATACTCAAAAATCATATAAGCAATATAACAGTGTCTCAAGTATAGCAATTCATCGATCTCAAATCCAACGATGCAAAATCAATGATGCAAGATCAACGATAAAATAGCATATATAATGGTAATTATGTACATGGATTCTTATCTTTACCGATAACTGATCCAAGCATAGAATCTTCTTTGATTTATGAATTCGAAAATAAGATATTCCACTCAACACCTTATGCAGACAATCATATCTCTTCATGACCCTAATCAATTATAAAAATCATATATGAGAAATTACCGATAATCGATCCTAATAATACAAATCCAAAACCTCTTCTCGGATTAACTAAAATTAGGATTCATCTAAGTATCTAAACCCTCCATTGGTCCACAAGACTTCTAGAAGAGAAAATCTATGAAGAGAGAGAAAATTTTTGAGAGAGAAAGTAGAGAGAGAAAGTGAAGAGAGAATCTTTGTATCTTTCAAATAAGATAATCATGATCGAGATCATCAGAGGTCATATCTGGGTGACTCAATATGAATTAACTATAATCAGATGCTATGAATTTCGAATAAAGACGGATCGAGATCCAATCTACTGTACGAATTTTGGAGCAATCTCAGGTCATTTAATTTTCATCTCAAGTTTATCCTAGGTTCCGTGATGCAATCAGAGAGAGAAAGATCTTAGAGAGAAAATCTAAAGAGAAAGTAGAGAGAGCATCTAGAGAGAGAAACTAGAGAGAGAAAAATAGAGAGAGGAGAGAGGAAAGAGAGAGAACTCTCTCTTATTTTTTTTTCTTCTTTTTATTTTTTTTTCTTTCTTTTTTTTTCTTTTCCATTTCTTTTTTTTTTCTTTTCTTCTTCTTCTTTTCCTTTTCTTTCCACAGCCTCCCTTGGGTCGAAATAGGGGAAGACCATGAGGTCCCCCTCAGTGGCTCGGGCTTCGGTGAGGTGGTGGCTTGGTCGGAAGTCCGGCAACGATGGCCGACCATGCAAAGCTGGCCGACGATGTTTCTCCTCTTTTTTTTTTATTTCTCAAAAATAAGGGACCCACCCCCTTTCTTTTTTTCTCTAATTTTTCAATCATCGCCGGTCACCGGCGGTCAGGAAACAAATGCAAAATGAAAAGAGAAGAGATTACCTTGTTCCGACGGCCAAGGTGAGCTCCGACGGCCCTCCTCTCATCCGATCAAACACCCATGGTAATTTTTAGAAAAGTCCCTGAAATTTTTTTGCTGAATTTTCATTGTTAAATCCTAAGGGAGGGAGAGGGAATTTGATAGGGGTGGTCTTCTAGTCTTAGCCGGACTCTTTGAGTCTGATTACATCGGGAACGGAGAAGAAGAAGACTCCGATTAGGAGTCTTCCTCCTCCTCTGATCAAGTCTCCTTTTTTTTTTTCCTTTGGGCTTTTGGGCTCGTCAAAGTTTGCTAGGCCCAAATGGGTCGAGTGTCACATTCTTCCTCCCTTCAAATAATTTTATCCTCGAAATTAAGTTACATTGTTTGAGATATATATTTCAAAAATGTATATTCTTCATGTTATTCTCAAGCTTTCACTAATCTCTTACATATTATTTATTTCTCATGATTCTTGATATAACAAAATTATTTGAATTCTTAAACTCATCCTTTTTTTTTCAAAGAGCAATAATATTTTAGACTTGTGTTAACATACCACAATTATTTGTTCAATATATTTCACTCAAAATTCATAATTATCTCAGACTACCTATGATAGAAAATAAAGAAAAGCCAAACATCGGACACTCTTCACAATCATTGATTTCTTTCTTCTCTTGACCTTCCAATAAATTTAACAATTAGACTGCCATCTTAGAAAAATCTTAACCTTCTATGCCAATTCGAGTAACAATATTAAATTTAAAAAAATATGAGATCTATATCAAAATATTCTAGGTTTGAACTAGTAACAGAAGTATCAAGCTGTTAATAATAAACTTGAGATATCTAGAATTTTTTGGTATTATCTACAATGAAGCAACCTACTGACAAAAATTAACCGGCTATGATCAGATTAGATCAAACTTTATAGCATCCTTTCATTATCAATAAAATCCTTCCTTATTTGCAACTAATGTATTTCATAATATCTTTTGATTTAAAGAATTAATATTTTTAATCAATTTAAACCACCACACTTTTGCTACACACTCTGATCTTAATTTACCAAATTATATTGGTTTATCAAAAGATAAGAATATCCTTGTATATTAGATCAATCAAAGATAGATCCAACCTTCAAATTTCATATAAAATTTAGGATAAAATTTTAAGTTTCTTTATCTTTATTGCTCCTTGGGCATAGCACATCAAAATTAAATCTTGATCCACTTCCTATGTTTGAAATCATTGTATAAGCTTCATCACTCCTCAAAATCCCAATACATCTGAAATTAGTTAGAGTTAACCTTAGTTTATCTTGCAATCATTTAGACAACTTTCAAACCAATTTTTCTTTGTAAAAGAATTAACTCTAACTTGAACAAACTAGAAGAACTCAAGTCAACATCTTTGTAAGTAGAATCAACTTAGTTATTTCTTGTAAAGCTCCCTTCATTACAACCCTTTGCATCAATAGATAAATCCATATAAATTCTTATCCCTTATATAAGTTTTTCAAAATTTAACAATAACAAAATATCTTAGTTCAACTCAGGAATCCAAATTCTGACTTGAATTACAATCCACAATCTTCAATAATCACAAGAAAAAAAAAATCTAATCTAAAGATGGAAATACAAATTATTACAAATTTCATCATAACCTATATATTATACTCTAACAAAATCAATTTCTTATTCAAATCATCAAAATTTCTTAGATCCACTTAGAAAAGCAAATTTTCGATTTGAAATTCAATGCAATTTAAAAGATCAAAACAATCACATCCAAATATGATATTTTGAATAATCAAAGATTTCACCAAGATGTGTATCTCATATTCTCATAATAAAATTTAAGTATATTTTTCATCTAAAATTGAGTTTCATATATGACCTCTTATAGGTTCAATGCTCAAAAATATTTCTCTCTCATGTGATGTAATTTCTTCTTAGACCATATCCTAATTAACTTTCTTTTGATAAATCCAAAATTTATAATGCTTAGATAATTATCATCGAAATTAAAAAAGTTATCATGATCTCCATCCATATAAGTTTAACATTTCAAAGTCATCGTGTATACCCAACATAACATATCAAGACCTCCCACTTCATTCTAGGTCAACACTTCTCATACCCAGGTCAACCCTACTAATTGAAATCCAAAATATAACTCGTCAATTCTATTATAGACATCATATATTACTTATGCATAAATTTCATCATTGTATCTATTGATTCAAAATCTAAATACTGATTCTTTCTTTTATGTCCATCATGTTTCTCATGATCATAACCTAAGTTTAGATATCACTAAAATTATAATTTTGAATAATTATAACCTTAAGATCAAATATCTTAAGTTATATTCTCTAATATCATTCTATCATATCCTTAATGATCATAACCTTAAACTCTGATATTATTAATCATACTCTATTGATTATAATCCTAGAAATGTCACACTCCCTAATGATCATAAAAATCCTGATACCACTTCAGTCATATGCTCTGATATCTCTCTATCACATCCTATTGATCATACATAAAGCTTTGATATTACTTCATAATTTCTAATGATCTTAACTGAAGCTCTGATATTATTCTATCATATCCTAATCACTTATATCATAGATCTCACATGACCATAACCTATGCTCTGATACCACTCTGTTACACTCCAAACTCAACATCCGAGTTGGATACGTGATGGCCGCACACTTTTTAGAGCAAGCTCTAAAGAATATGCAAGGCCAAAAATAATTCATTACAACCTCAACATCCATAATATCAAATTCCAATAATAATTAGTAAAATTTATTTAATTATAACTGAAATTCTTTCTATCCTCTGATCGAATATCATGATACTCTATCTATGCATTTGCTCACCCGCAAATCCATACCATAGCCAATCATGAGCATCCTGTAACTTTAAGAAGAAAAAGAAAGATGAAGGGGTGTGAGCTTTACAGTCCAGTAAAAATTTTCATATCACACCACTATAATAATATAATCTGAAAATAAGAATAAGCAATAAAATATAAAATCTCATATTCAATATCCGGAATAATACAAACATCCATAATTATCTATCTTATCAAAAGAAATGTATCATCATATGGTAATGGGTGAAACACTTTTGTTCAGCAATTGTTTCATGTCTTGTCTTTCCTTTTCTTTCATTATCACATAATCTTTAATCTTTTTCTTTTGGCTTTGGACTAACCAACACTATGCCTCAATTTTTACCTGATCAAATATCCACTCATAAGCCTCTCAAAGCTGTCCCAAGCATAAGCTCCTGACGGGCTGTCCTAGGCATAAGCTCTTGGCTGGTTGATCCACATATAAGCCTATGGGGGCTGTCCCAAGCATAAGCTCCTGGCCGACTGTCCCAGGCATAAGCTCCTGACAAGTTGTCCCAAGCATAAGCTCCTGACAGGCTGTCCCAGGCATAAGCTCCTGATCGGCTGATCCACCTATAAGCCAGGAGGACTGTCCCAAGCATAAGCTCCTGGCGGGCTGTCCCACGCATAAGCTCCTAGCAAGCTGTCCCAAGCATAAGTTTTCAGCGGACTATTCCATATGACAAGACTAGTTCAAACCATATCTCTTTTTCATTTAATCATTATATGTTGATTTTACCAAATCAATTTCGATTTACACTGTGATCAAATTAGATATGTCATATCCATACAATCATGCTATCAATCATTGATACATATATATTGACATAATATACTCATGCTCAAAAATCAGATAATCAATATAATGGTGTCTCAAGCATAGCAATTCATCGATCTCAAATCCAACGATGCAAAATTAATGATGCAAGACCAACGATAAAATAGCATATATAATGGTGATTATGTATAGAGATTCTTACTTTTACCGATAACTGATCCAAGCACAGAATCTTCTTTGATTTATGAATTCGAAAATAAGATATTCCACTCGATACCTTATGCAAACAATCACATCTCTTCGTGATCCTGATTAATTATAAAAATCATATATGAAAAAATTATCGAAAATCGATCCTAATAACACAAATCTAGGACCTGTTCTCGAATTAACCAAAATTAGGATTCTTCTAAGTATCTAGACCCTCCATTGGTCTACAAGACTTTTAGAGAGAGAAAATCCATGAAGAGAGAGAAAATTTTTGAGAGAGAAAATAGAGAGAGAAAGTGGAGAGAGAATCTTTGTATCTTTCAAATAAGACAATCATGATCGAGATCATCAGAGATCATATCTAGATGACTCAATATGAATTAACTATAATCAGGTACTATGAATTTCGAATAAAAATCGGATCGGGATCTAATTTACTGCATGAATTTTGGAGCAATCTCAGGTAATCTAATTTTTATCTCAAGTTTATCTTAGGATTTGTGATACAATCAAAGAGAGAAAGATCTTAGAGAGAGAAAATTTAGAGAGAAAGTAGAGAGAGAAAGATAGAGAGAGGAGAGAGGAAAGAGAGAGAACTCTCTCTTATTTTTTTCTTCTTTTTTTATTTTATTTTATTTTATTTTCTTCTCTTTTCCTTTTTTTTCTTTTTTTTTCTTTTTTTTCTATTTCTATTTTTTTTTCTTTTCTTCTTCTTTTCCTTTTCTTCCCACGGCCTCCCTTGGGCCGAAATAGGAGAAGACCGTGAGGTCCCCCTCAGTGGCTCGGCTTCGGTGAGGTGGTGGCTTGGCCGGAGGTCCGGCAACGACGGCCGACCATGCAAAGCCGGCCAGTGATGTTTCTCCTCTTTTTTTTTTATTTCTCGAAAAACAGGAGAACCACCCCATTTCTTTTTTTTTTCCTCTAATTTTTCGATCATGGCCGGTCACCAACAGTCGAGAAACAAATGCAAAATGAAAAGAGAAGAGATTACCTTATTCCGGCAGCCAAGGTGAGCTCCAACGGCCCTCCTCTCCTCCGATCAAACACCCACGATAATTTTTAGAAAAATCTCTAGAAATTTTTTTGCTGAATTTTCGTTGTTAAATCCTAAGAGAGGGAGAGGAGATTTTATAGGGGTGGTCTTCTAGTCTTAGCCGGACTCTTTGAGTCCGATTACATCGGGAACGGAGAGGGAGAAGACTCCATTAGTAGTCTTCCTAGACTACTAAAGAATTGTTACTTCTCCAGCATGAGCCCATAGAAAAGGTGGAGAATGGAATTAAGAGGGCTTCATAGACACGAGAGACGTCTCTTTTTCTTGGATTTCTAGAATATATTAACGAAAGAAACAAGGATAGAACGCCATTAAGGTCATTATGATTCATATCTTTGTAGAAGAAGATTTTGTAGAACTAGCTAGCTATAATTCTTGTTTGAATTATTAAAACAATTCCTTTAAACATTAATTATCCAAATGATATAGATCAATTAGAATTATCAAATGATTCCTACTAATTTTTTTGATGAAAAGAAGGTATAACCTCCATTATTTATTTATAATATAAGTAGGTTGCATCAGAGACATGACAGGATTAGAAGAAAATGTAATAAAAACCTATAGAAATAGAAGAGTTCAAGGAGGAAACGATTCTATTTCCTCGAGATACAGAATGTTAATTCTGAGACCTACTGATTTCCAAACCACAGCAAACTGGCAACTTTAGTCACAGCAATCCTGAACCTGGCGTGTGCAACCTATCGTCATCTCGAATAGGCTCCAAAGGAATGGAGTTCCGATTGTTTGACCGAAGAAGGTTGAGGACCGGTACCGTCTTGTTCTTCTGCTCTGATGTCAGATGGGATGTCCATGAGAGATTAGTCGACCGGATGTGCTGAGCAACAGGCCTCGAACAGTAAGCATAAAAATCAAAAATCCTCTTTTTCCTCTCCTTCCAAAGGCACCATTGGCCTGTTACAAGAAGCATATCAAGTCCATATCTTAGGTCATTATTTGCAAGATTACTCCTCCAAATACTCCATAGGGATTCCAAGGTAGAGGGTAGATCTGATACTTACAGACCTGACATAGGTGATTCCAAACTGATCTTGAGAAAGGCAATTGTGCATTAGATGGTCATTTGTTTCAGGTGCTTCACCATAGAGAATACAGAGTGCTGTCCGAATTTTTCCATATTTTAGGAGATTTGCTTCTGTAGGAATTTTGTTATTGGCGCACAACCAAGCAAAAAGTTTGGTCTTTTCAGAAAATAGGAGTTTCCATAAAAACTGACTCATAATTGGCCTAACTCCACCATCTTGAAGAAAAAGGTAAATCTTCTTAGCCGTAAACGCTTTATTGCTAAACCATTTCCATGTGATGCAGTCAGGGTGATCAACCAGAGTTATGTGATCGATACTTTCTTTCAGTTGCTCAAAGTCCAGGGCTTGCATCGGGTGTAGAATGCCAAATGACCTGGTAAGAAGACTTGTACTCAACATTGTCGCCACAGATACATTACAGATTAACACGCTTTTATACCATAGATTGTCAGAATTAGAGTAAAGCTTCCACCACCATTTATAGAGTAATATCCGATTGAAGATTTGTAGATTAAGTACTCATAGCCCTCCCAATATTTTAGGACAATGGACAATTGACCGGTGCACTCGACTACTCCCGTGCTTATAATCTTCACTCACTGACCTTGAGAATGCCCTTCGTATTTTATTGATTTTTTGAATGATGAATTTAGGAAGAAGAAACATGTTCATCCAATAGATCGGAATCTCTATGATTACTACATTGGTGAGCACTAGTCTTCCTACAAGGGTAAGCAACTTGCCTTTCCAACCAGCGAGTTTCTTCTGAATTTTTTCATTAAGAGGGACCCAATCTGCCTTATGGACTATAGAATGATGGAGAGGAAGGCCCAAGTAAGTAATGGGGAAGTTCGCTATTTTACTACCTATAATAGAAGCCACCCATTGAAGTGCTAGATCAGTAATTTGCAAGCCTAGGACTTGGGATTTCTCAAAGTTTATTCTAAGACCAGTCAGCAGTTCAAAATAATAGAGAAGGAATTTGAGAGTTTTGATATGCTTTAAGTCATACCCACAAAAGATAATTGTGTCATCGGCAAATTGAAGACTCTGGAGATGTTCGGTGACATGATATGGACCAATACCAGTTATAATGTTAGATCTACCAGTAGTTTGCATTATTCTATCTAAAGTATCAACAACCAGAAGAAAGAGTATTGGTAAGAGGGTCTCCTTGTCTGAGGCCCTTCCGTAATTTGAATGATTTTTCTTGTTCACCATTGACCAGGGCTAATGCTCTCACTGTACACACCAAGTTCTCAATCCATCGACGCCACCTAAGTCCAAATCCTCTGGCTGATAGCAGGGTTAGTAGAAAATTTTAATCAACATTATCAAAAGCTTTTTCAAAATCAACTTTATATACAACACCTTTATGTGCTTCATTCTTACAAAAGTTGATGGTTTCCATGGCCATAGCAAAACATTCAAAAATATTCCTGCCTCTGATGAATGCTGACTGAGATGATGATATTAATGATTCTATTTTTGTTGAGAGCCTTTTCGAGAGAACTTTTGAAATAATTTTGGTCACCCTATTGATTAAGCTAATCGGCCTAAAGCCTTTCATAGAACAATGGCAAGATTTCTTTGGGATAAGAGTGATGAAGGAGTAACTAAGACATTGCAAATTTGCTGAGTGGTTGAAGAACTGTTGGAAAAGCATCATAACATCCTGCTTGACTGTGTTCCAGAACTATTTATAAAAGGAGAATGAAAATCCATTCGGCCCTAGTGATTTATCAAATGTCAAATAAACACTGCATTTCTAATTTCATCCTTCGAAAATGGTTGTTCAATATTAGAAAGATCTAGAGGTCCTTCTAGATAGAGAGCCTTCCAATCTACTTGCACGAGTCGGTTTTCTGATGAACCAAGTAATCCTGAGTAGTAAGTAAAAAAAGTTGATTGAAATTTTTGTTGATTGACGACTATACGACCATCTTCCCAAAGTTCAAAGATGGTATTCTTTCTTTTTCTATTCCTCGCCCAAACATGAAAATACTTTGTGTTACGATCACCATTACGCAACCATTGCATTCTAGAATGCTAGTTCCATAAGACTTCCCCTAGTTTCAAAATAGAATTGAGGTTCATCTGGAGATGCACTCGCTCATCTTGTTCTCATGGAGTAAGATGTCTTGATTCTTCTTCTGCATCAAAGTAATCAATTTTTGCACGCAGTTCCTCCTGTAGGTGGATGTTTAACTAGGACACTACCTCTCAGGATCTTTTCGATGCCGCACATCACAACAGAAAGAAAGAAAAAATAAAACAGAAAATAATCAAATATGTAGATCAGCCAAAAAGGACTTGCCTCCACGGGACATGCAAACTTCACTATGAAAAAAAAATATTACAAGAGAAGATCTCATCTTCAACCCTCGTACATCCAGTTTTTCCCTCATAAGAAGTTTTCCCTCATAAATAAAAGTTCTTTCTCTAGGAAGACCCCCCTGAACCCTTGAAGTGACTGCTGTCAGCTGTCCAAGAGTCTTTCTGGAGCTTCTGCTCCTGCTCCTCTCAGCGTCACCTCTGTTCTTGGGTGCTCTGTCAAATGAAAATGACCACACAACCCTTCTGTTGCGGATCAGAGCCTTTTAAAAGGCTTAAAACTGAGTTAGATTAGGATTAGGGACTTAAAAACCAAGTTAGAATATGATTACAGCACCCAGGAAACCATCTGGACCGTTGGATCACGATCGAAAGTGACCCAGACCACACGATCGCGCATCGGTCCATGTAATAAGCTATGGACCGTGAGAAATGGGTGTAAAACACCATGCGATCTATGGTGGACTGCGAAAACCAAGGGAAAACGCCCCCTCGGTCCATAGGCACTGCTGTGCACCGCTCAGTCCACGGTGGACCGAGCTATCCAGGCTCCCGCATGGGCTCATGTGGGCCTGGGCCACGCACGACCGTGCCACCGTCACTCCGTCGGTCCACCATCGGTGGCCGGCGATCCTCCAATGCATCAAACTTTGTGCCAACTTCAATCAGATGTATCTCCTTCATCCGGACTCCGTTTAGGGTGATCTTGGACTCATTGGACTCCATTTTTCATCGCAGACCTTGTTGTGGGCTCAATATAGATCAAATATCAAAATATCAAATCCTAACAATCTCTACCTCGACTCGACATTCGATCTTTTCCTAACTCTGAAAGCTTCTGGATCTCCTTACCCCCATATCCTAGGACAATCTCTTACTAATCATGGATGGGCAGACATAGGAGTCGAGTCAAGCTGCTCGATCCTATATCCATCGTATGCTGTGCTCCTCCTGACCTGAGACCTACTCAGGATATCATCCTGTGGTAATAAAAATCTTACCTTGCGATATCGCCTTTCATCCTCCTAAGTCTCGCATCTCATGCTTGATCCACCTCCACCTAGAGCTCTACCTCGCTCTGGGCTCCTCCTGGCTCCTGAAGCTCCACTTCACACTGAGCTCCCCGTTAGGTAATAATATCCTCTCATCTTCTTCTTCCCTTTCAGAACAATCTTATCGCTATATAGCACTTTCAGGATTCCTCCACCAGCTACCGTCCTATAACCTTTCGAATCCAGTCTGCTCAGTGAGATAAGGTTCCATCTAAAATCGGATATGTATCGGATCTCTTTCAATCTCCTCACTATACCATCATGTATCCTTCAGCTGACCGTCTCGATGCCTTTGATCGCACAGCTTGATTCATCTGACAGATAAATAGTGCCCTCCTACTCTCCAGAAAGTCAAACTATTCCTCTCTGTAACATACATGATAGGTGCACACAGAATCTAAAATCTACTGTTGGAAAGAAGTAGATACCTCATCAGATATTTTTAGGACATCTCCCTCTAAATCATTACTGACCGTCGCTACAGCAGCCATCATCCGATCCCTGAGTTGAGAGCAATCTCTAGCTAAACACCCCAACTTGTCACACCGGTAACATCTAGTCTTGCTCAAGTCTCTCATCTTGGACTTGGACCGCCCTCATGGCGATCTTCTGTCGCTTTGTTTACCACCTCCTGCTCCTCCAGAAACCACCAAAGCAGAGCTACTGACACCTAAGCTCGAAGCCGGGTTCTTCCTCCCGAGAACCTCGTTCTGAAGAATCACCACGGTAACTTCATCTATCTTGATGGTGCTCTTCCCCACTAGAAGAACAGTCACCAAGGACTCATACGAAGAGAGAAGGATGTTAGCAAAACCAGCACTCTGGTCTTCTCCTTAATATTCTCGCCAATGTTGAAGAGGTCGATGAGAATCTTCTGAAAGCGACTGAGATGCTCCTGCACGCTTTGTCCCTCAGTCATCCGCAATTGGTAGAACTGCCTCCAGAGGAAGAGAATGTTGGTGAGAGATTTCATCATGTACAACTCCTTAAGCTTCGACCACAGCACCATCAAAGAAGTCTCATCAAGCACATGGATCACCACCTCATCCGCTAGATACATGCGGATGGTACTCACTGTCTATATCTGTAGCCATCTCCAATCCTACACCTTTATGGTGATCGACTTCTCCTAGCATAAGAGAGCATCGATCAACCCTTACTGAATGAGCATATCCTTCATCCTTATCTGCTATAAGGAGAAATTACTCTTTCCATCAAACATGTTGATCTCCATCTTGATTGATCATGTCTTGTCCATCTTCAGTCTTGCTCACCACCGCTGTAATCTGCATCCTTATACCGCCTTACTTTGATACCACTTGTAGGTGGATGTCTGGTTAAGACACCACCTCTCAGGATCTTTTCGATACTGCGTGTTGCAACAGAAAGAAAGAAAAAATAAAATAGAAAACAATCAAATACGTGGATCAGCCAAAAAGGACTCGCCTCCATGAGGCATACAAACTTTACTATGAGAAAAAAAAAATATTACAAGAGGAGATCTCACCTTCAATCCTCGTACATCCAATCTCTCTCTCATAGAGAATTCTCTCTCACAAAAGCTTTCTCTCTAGGAAGACCCTCCTGAACCCTTGAAACGGTCGCTGTCCACTGTTCAGGAGCTTTCTTGGAGCCTCTGCTCCTGCTCCTCTCAGCATCGCCTCTGTTCTTGGGCGCTCTGTTAAATGAAAACCACCACACAACCCTTCTGTTGCGGATCAGAGCCTTTTAAAATGCTTAAAACCGAGTTAGATTAGGATTAGGGACTTAAAAACTAAGTTAGAATAGGATTACAGCACCCAAAAAACCCTCTGGACCGTTGGATCATGATCGAAAGCGACCCAGACCGTACAATCGTGCACCGGTCTATGGAATAAGCCGTGGACCGTAAGAAACGGATATGAAACGCCATTCGGCCCACGGTGGACTGCGAGAAATCGAAGGGAAATACCCCCTCGGTCCACGGGCCCTGCTATGCACCACCAAGTCCACGGTGGACCGGGCTATCCGGGCTCGCGCGGGCCTAGGCCGCGTATTGCCGCACCTAGGCCATGTATCACCGCATGCGGCCGCACCACCGCCGCTCCACCAGCCCACCACCGGCAATCCTCCACCACTCCAGACTGCGTGCCAAATTCAATCGGACGTATCTTCTTCATCTGGACTCTATTTGGGGTGATCTTGGGCTCGTTGGATTTCATTTTTCACTACGGACCTCGCTGTAGGCTCAATGTAGATTGAATCTCGAGGCATCAAATCCTAACATCTCCTTTTGTATTAGTATATTACCCGCAATGGTTCTATTCTAGTGTTTGAGGTGAAATCTGAGAAACCTCAGTATTCCAACCAGGTTGCCAGTTGCTTCATCAGATTGTGGTGCTAATGCCCATCAAGATTGAATCCGTTCTTCAAATCCTGGGTAATGAAACCAAAGGTTTTCAAAATAAAAAGGTTTGCTGGAGGGGGACGTACCTGATAATTTTGAGGTCAGGTGCAAGATAAGAGGGGTGTGGTCAGATGTTGCTCAAGTAACAGTAGTAAGGAAAGCCAGGGGATATTGCGGATGCCAATCTAAAGAAACTAAACATCTGTCAAGTGTGGCAAGCGCTGCTTCTTCTCTAAAGTTAGACTACATGAACTGTCTGTTTTACTGAGGCTAATTTCCAGAAAAGGGTGTTGATTTACAAAGAAGTTGAACAAGTTTGAGGCTGAGATAGTGTTCCCTTTTCCTTTTTGATCATCAAAAAAGCGAACAGCATTGAAATCACCCATGATAATCTAGGGTTTCTGATATTTTTGCCTTAGCTAAGAGAGTTCTGAAAGAAAACCCTTCGATCCAGCTACTCATGAGGACCATATACATTGATTAACAACCAAACGACCCAGATGTTTTACAAGTGAATCTAGTAGTAATGGAGTGGCAACTTCTAACTAAGAGAATCCGATCAACAACATTGGGGTCCTAACATGTTAACAGACCTCCAGCTGATCCATAGGCATCCTTTGCAACCCGTTCGGATAACTGCATACCACAAACATTTCTTTGTAACTACCGATTCATCTTTTCTTATTTTGTTTCTTGAAGCCATGCTATCGAACATTTTGAAAGTCTGAGGACCTCCTTGATAGCACGTCTCTTATGTGGTTTGACCGACCCTCTAGTCTTCCAGTTCAGATTAGACATAAATCATTATCAAAATGGTTGAAGGAGAGTTTGTTACAAAAAAAATCTTACTAATAGAAGGAAAACGTACCATCAGGCCACGGCCAAAGTAGCTTAGAGAACCCAACAACCAATGCATTCCAAAAAAAAGTCTTGTCTGATTACTAAGTAGATTAGAAGAAGGTACTAAACAAGGGTAGAAGGGAATAGAGAGACCAAAAGTCTGTGTGTACAAGTTTCCACAGTTGTTACAAGAGACACACAGACAACGTTTGAGGATCTGTCGTAGTTCCATTAATTGTGCATGGATGATACAGACGTTTGGTAGCAGAGGAGCTCCATCTCACACAGCTTCTGAGTAATTGTGAGCCGGCCCGATTGATTAAGGACTAATCCACACTAGCTACTGAGTCTAATAAATTCTGCATTGGTCAAGGAATTGATGAAGAAGATATCAGATTCATTGAGGCACTCCTCAATCAGCCCCAGCGCTTTAATCTTGTTAGCATGCAGCTTTGCACTACATTTTGAAGTACAGCAGGCCGTTACCTGCTGTGATTCAAAATTCAAAATTCAAAATGTGAGACTTGCTAGATAGGCAGCTATGAGAATGAGAGGGAGAAGAAAATGAATTAGCTCCACATGAGTCTTTAATGCCGTTACAAATCCTGACAAAGACAGTAGAAACAGGCACTAACGATTGGCTGTCTACTTAGTCTCGGTTTAAATTTGAATTAGGGGGAAGATAGGTAATAGATCCCCTACAAGTAGAGAAAACCAATCTGACAGTTCTAGAAAGTGGGTAAGCTGCTGACGTGACCGTTAGGGTGAAGCTGACTTCAGAAGGATTTACTATCAGATGAAAGGGTGCAGGTAAAGTTGTAGAGATAATTGCAGCAGTTGAATTAAAGACTAAATTCTAGATGTATGGCTATAGAAATTGTTGCAGCTTGTCAACAGGCTGAATCCATTTCCCTCCCATTTGCGTTTGAAGACCTCGACAGCGTGTAAGTCGACCTTGGGTCTGTCGCCAGTTTGGAGAGGGAGGATCTCGCGAACTTGTTTGTTGCTTGGCATTCTCACCATGCCAAAACTGAGCATCGTCATCTCTATTGCTGTCACCATGCCAAAACTCAGCATCGTCGTCGTCCTCATTTCTAGAATCACTAGAATCGGATGAGGCCCTAAATGGAATATACTTTGAGACAAAGTTTAGTTTAACCTTCACGCGTTATAAGTAAATGGACCTACAGATACATCAATTGATTCAGGAACATCCTCAATGCTCTCACAGAAGAACTGGAGGTCGAAACTAGAAAGGTCCTCCCATCGTAGATATTTTCTACTGACTCGATGTGGAACGCCAAAGCTAGAGATAATTGCAGCCACTACTTTAGAGTTCCAACTATTGGTGGATGTCTAGCTAGGACACCACCTCCCAAGATCTTTTCGATACCACGCGATACAGCAGGAAGAAAAAAAAAAAAATAAAAAATAATCAAATACGTGGATTAGTCAAAAACGGGCTCGCCTCCATGGGGCATGCAAACTTTATTATGAGAAAAATAAATATTATAAGAGAAGATCTCATTCTCAACCCTCGTCACCCAATCTCTCTCTCACAGGAAGTTCTCCCTACAAAAACTCTCTCTAGAAAGGTCCCCCTGAACCCCTGAAGCAACTGCTGTCTGCTGTCCAAAAGTCCTGCTCTTTCTCCTCTCAGCATCGCGTCACCTCTCTATTCTCTCTCTGGGTTTTCTGCCCGATGAAACCGTGCCCACGCCACCATAACCCATTTCTGTTCTCGCATCAGGCCCTTTTAAAGGGTTAAAAATGAGTTAGATTAGGTTAAGGACTCCTTAGAGCAATCAAATAAAATTTCTGGACCGTTGGATCTCGATCGAAAGCACACAGGACCCTTAGATCGTGACCTGGTCCACGAAATAGCTCGTAGACCATGAGAAATGACCCAGAAATGATGTCCGGTCCATGGTGGACCGCGAGAAATGCTTGGGAAATGCTCTCGCGGTCCATGCGCTCTCCCATGGACTACCCAGCCACCACGGACCAGAATGTAACGGGCTGCCCCCCCATGCACACATGCACCCGAGCTTGGGCTGCGCCCCGCGCCGTGCACCCGGGCCTGGGCTGCGCTTGCACGCTGGGCCACACCCTGTCGTCGGGCCACACGCTATCGAGCCCAGGCAGTGCGCTCCCGCGCTTGGGCCGCGCGCGGCTGCGCTGGCACCGCTCTGCTGGCTTGCCACTGGCCTCTGCCGATCCTCTGTCGCTCCGAGTTTCATGCCAACTTCAATCGAGCATATCTCGACCATCTAGACTACGTTTGAGGTGATCTTGGGCTCGTTGGACTTCATTTTTCATCTCGGACCTCACTGTGGGCTTAATATGGACTAAATCTTGAGACATCAAATCCTAATAATCTTCACCTTGACTCGATATTCAGTCTCCTCCTGTATTCGAGAGCTTCTAGATCTCCTCACCCCTATGTCTTGGGACAATCGTCTACTGATCATGGATGGACAAACATGAGAGTTGAGCCAGGCCGCTCGATCCCATCTCCAACGTACGTTGTGCTCCTCCTGACCTGAGACTTACTCGGGGCATTATCCTATGGCAATAGGAATCTCATCCTGCGACATCACCTTTCATCCTTCCGAGTCTCCTGTCTCGTGCTCGATCCACCACCACCTGGAGCTCCACCTTGTTCTAGACTCCTCCTGACTCCCGAAGCTCCACCTTGCACTGGGCTCCCCATCAGGTAATAATGTCCTCTCCTCTTTTTTTCCTCCAGAATAATCCTATCACCGCGTAGCACCTTCAGGATTCCTCCACCAGCAACCATCCTGTAGCCTCTCGAATCCAATCTGCTCAATGAAATAAGATTCCACCTGAATTTGAATATATATCGGACCTCCCTCAATCTCCTTACTGTACCATCATGTATCTTCCAGCTAACCATCCTGATATCTCTGATCGCATAGTATGATCCATCCGACAGATAAACAATGCCCTCACTGTTCTTCAAGAAGTCAAACTGCTCATCTCTACAACATACATGATAGGTACATGCAAAATCTAAGATCCACTGATGGAAAGAAGTAGATACCTCGTCAGATATCTCCAAGACATCTCTCTCTGAATAGCTACTGATCGTCGCTACAGTAGCCATCATCTGATCCCTGAGTTGAGGGCAGTCTCTGGCTAAATGCCCCAACTCGTCACACTGATAATATCTGATTTTGCTCAAGTCCCTCTTGGACTTGGACCGTCCTCGTCGTGATCTCCTGCTGCTCCGTCTACCGCCTCCTACTCCTTCAAAAACCACCAAAGCTGAGCTACCATCACCTGAGCTCGAAGCTGGATTTTCCCTCCTGAGAATCTCATTTTGGAGAATCATCGTGGTGACATCGTTCATCTTGATGGTGCTCTTTTTTACTAGAATACCAATCACCAAGGACTCATACGAAGGAAGAAGCGACGCTAGCAAAACCAGTGCCCTGGTCTTCTCCTCAATATTCTCACCAATGCTGAGAAGGTCGGTGAGGATCTTCTGAAAGTGATTGAGATGCTCCTGCACACTCTGTCCCTCAGCCATCCGTAGCTTGTAGAACTACTTCCAGAGAAAAAGAGTGTTGGTGAGAGATTTCGCCATATACAACTCTTCGAGCTTCGACCACAGCACCATCCGAGAAGCTCGCTAAGCATATGGATCACTATCTCATCCGCTAGATACATACAGATGGTACTCACCACCTGCATCTGTAGCTATTTTTAATCCTGTACCTCTATGTTGGTTGGCTTCTCCTCGCATAAGAGAGCATCAATCAACCCTTGCTAGATGAGTATGTCCTTCACCCTTGCCTGCTACAAGGAGAAATTATTTTTCCATCAAACTTGTTGATCTCCATCTTAATTGATCATATCTTCTCCATCTTCAATCTTGCTCACCATCGCTGCAATCTGCGTCCTTGTATCACCTCGCTCTGATACCACTTGTTGGTGGATGTCTAACTAAGACACCACCTTCCAGGACCTTTTTGATACTGCACGATGTAGCAGGAAGAAAGAAGAAATAAAATAGAAAACAATCAAATACGTGGATCAGCCAAAAAAAAGCTCACCTCTATGGGGCATGTAAACTTCACTATGAGAAAAAGAAAAATATTATAAGAGAAAATCTCACCCTCAACCCTCGTATACCCAATCTCTCCTTCATAGAAAGTTCTCCCTCACAAAAGCTTTCTCTCTAGAGAGGCCCCTCTAAACCCCTGAAATGACTGCTGTCTGCTGTCCAAGAGTCCTGCTCTTGCTCCTCTCAACATCGCGTCACCTCTCTGTTCCATATCTGAGTTTTCTGCCTGATGAAACCGCGCCCACGCCACCATAATCCATTTTTGTTCTTGCATCAGGCCTTTTTAAAGGGTTAAAAACGAGTTAGATCAGGTTAAGGACTCCTTAGAGCAACCAAATAAAATCCTTGGATCGTTGGATCTCGATTGGAAGCACCCAGGATCTTTAGATCATGACCCTATCTACGAAACAGCCCATAGACTATGAGAAACGACCCAGAAATGATATTCGATCCACGGTAGACCATGAGAAACGCTTGGGAAACGCTCTCGCAGTCCATGCGCTCTCCCATGGACCGTCCAATCCATCGTGGATCGGGATAAAATGGGCTGCCCCCCGTGCGTGCGTGCACGTGGGCCTAGGCCATGCCCAGGTCCGTGCACCTGGTCCTTAGCCGTGCCCCGCGCGTGCGCTCAGGCCTGGGCCGCGCCCTGCCGCCGAGCCGCATGCTGCCGAGCTCAAGCAGCACGCTGCTACGCCTGGGCCGCATGAGGCCGCACTGCCACCGCTCCGCCGGCCCATCATCGGCCGCCGTCGGTCCGCCGCCGGCCGCCGTCGGTCCACCGTTTCGAGTTTTATGCCGACTTCAGTCGAGCATATCTCGGCCATCCAGACTCCGTTTGAGGTGATTTTGGGCACGTTGGACTTCGTTTTTCATCACGGACCTCGTTATTGGCTCAATATAGACCGAAACTCGAGGCATCAAATTCTAACACCCACAAACAAGGGGGAGATCAAGAAGACCGGCACAAACCTTAAATTTAAGCTGGTGAGGAAGCCCTCCATGGGATTGGTCTCAATGGCTTACCTGTAAATGGAAGCCGTCACCTTTGATTCTCCCAGAAGTTATAAGATGGTGTATAATTTCTCCAGAAGGGCAGGAAACAAAAAACTGGTTGTCTTGTGCTAACTTCCTTGTTGTCCAAGAGCTAGGAACGTGAGTTTTATGAGTTAATAAATTTTGAACATCATCTTCCTTCACTGACCTTCCAATGACCTCAACAAAGGCTGCTCGATCTACGTATCGAGCGGTTTCAGCCATATTTTCCGAGATATGAACGAACGCCTTCCTTTTACTTTCCTCCCTAGAGGGTCCGGAGCTCATTCTAACTTCAGGTATGTCTTCAAAGATATGGATCGCGGATCGTGTTTGCCGACAAGTAGTGCGCTGACGCTGCATCTTGGGTACAAAGCTTTGAGGAGACTGGTTGAGAAGTTTACAATGTCGAGAGGTGTGTCCAAAACATTTACACCGGAAGTTCTTTATAGGATTTCGGCAAGAGGACTTGAGGTGATCGCTATCACCACATATGAAGCAAAGGTCTACTCTAAAAGGTTGGGGTCGAAGTAAGGTGCTATTCTATCAGAGTCCCCAGACCCCAACCGCAGAGCACTGCTGTGGCCGGCCATGGATCACAGCATCAGCATAGGTTTTGAATTTTTTAGATCCTGAAATTGAAGATGAGCAGCTGCGACCAGAGTTCTTATGATTCTGGAGGAAGAGGGATTTGGTGGTGCCGATGAGAAATGCTTTGGAAGAGAATGATAGAGGACGCCATTCGGCGCTGAATGGACACCGTTCGGTGTCGTTGGACGTTGGGCCATGTTATGAGCCGGTGGATGAATGATAATTGTCGAGTACTGGTTGTTAACCATGCTCCCGTATCTCGAAAGTCGAAGATTGGATGCTAGAACATGATGGTAGGGTAGTCGCCATCTCATTATCCTCGGGCAGTGTAGGCTAGCAGAAGGAGCAGGCATAAGGAAGTATAGATGCTGCAAGATTGACGGTGGAGGTCCTAGAATACCTGATGAATTATTAAGCGTTGCCTTTGGTTGAGGATGGAGATGTTAGACAAAGAGCCAAGTGGTATGGCGTTTGCTCCAGTAGGAACCGAGTGGCACTGGCGAGGAGGAGGGTGGCTGAAATTTCTCGTTCTAGAAACTTCCAATAGCTTGGGACTGGATGAGCTAATCGTCTGGCATGGCACCTTATTTTCCTTCTGGGTTGCACTCGGTTCCAGTCCCTAGCGTAAAGTGGGAGATCTTTCAGAGAAGGAACAGGATGTGGAGTGGATGAAGTTGTTGATGCTGTGGCGGGATTAGGGTTAGAGCGATGAGGTGGATCTTGGCAGAAGGAGAGGTTTCAAATGGGAGGAGGAGAGGTTTTTGCTCTGGTTTCTCCAGGGCTTCCCAAATGATTCCTACTAATTAAGTGGAGATGATGAATTCTCGTTTGTTTTTTCGCAACTCCTTGTACGAATGAGGATTATAATAAGTCCAACCTGGTATAGATACTGGAATCTCAGGTAATATATGTACGGAATTATGTGTGCATGTGTATATATGTGTGTGTATATAGATATGCACGATCAACCAAGTTATGTGCTTGCCATTTGATTATCTTTTAAATTATAAACCTTGAGGTGTCATATGTTCTACCCCTACTCTTGGGACTTAAGGAGTAACGACTAATGACAGTCCAAGGTTTACTTATTTCAAGAGTCATTTGCCTAATCTTTTCAAAAATCAAGAAGAAGAAAAAGAAATAAATTGAAGAACACGTATGATTAACCCATTTTATGTATTGAAATTGTTTGTCAAATATTTAGAGCCTTTGATAGAAAACAAGATTTATTGCTTTTAAAAAAGAATAAAAATAAAAGCAAGGAATTGTGGAAGTTTTCTGCAAATGCTATCTTCAATATCAACCTCCATGTGGTATTTTACTAATTTGTAGGGACATAAAAGTATAAAAAATGAGGATGCCAAACAGATCCTTAGTTAAACTGGTGCCACTTTTATTGCCTTTGAATTTGACAGTGGAAGGAGTAAAATAAGGAGATCAAGCAGAACAAAAGACCACTATGATACAAAACCAAGGCATTCCTCCTGACTCACCAAATCAGCAAAGATGTCTGGGATACTTCAAATCGTTCTTCAGCATCTTCAGTCAACTTCTAGATGCAGTTGTCTCCCTACTTTATTCCATAAAAGCAGTTGCCTTCCTACTTCTTTCCAAAGGGAAATGTATTTTTATGTCTTATTTAAGATTTGTCACGCCCCAAACCCAACACCTGAGTTGGGCACATGACACGGCCACACAAACCCTAGAGCAGCACCCTAGGATCATATAAGGCCTAAAAATTTAACACTTCAAAATTTTAAATAACCAATTAAATACCAAATCAATCAACCAATGTCACAACTTCAAATCAAATGCAACTTGTTCAATACAATTATTCAAATGTTCTTTGGCATCAGAGAATTTTAAACTAACTAAATTACTAAAGACTTCAGTCCTCATTTGCTCTCGCCCAAACCATCCAATCTAAGTTTCCTGTGAGTCTAAAAAAAAAAATAAGAAGAAAAATATGAGCTTCTCCAGCTCAGTAAGAATCACTGCACATGTACATCAAGCCAGTAAATAGAATTAATATTTCTAAAACCAATGCAATTGAGAAATCTTCTAGGTATACAATAACTAGAATAATGTCACAAATATGCATATGTGTCATCATACATCATCAGGTGGAATCTTCATTCATTGTTGAATTTCATATTAAATATTGTATCTTCTCATATTTTTGATCTGTCAATGTTTCATCCCTTTTTGGCTTTGGACTAACCCAGACCATACCTCAATCTCTTTCCAATCCAATTATTCTTTCATAAAAGCCTTTCAAGGCTGTCCCAGGATGAGCTCCTGGCCGGCTGTCCCACGTACGAAAGCCCATGAGAGGCTGTCCCAGGCATAAGCTCCTGGCGGGCTGTCCCAGGCATGAGCTCCTGGCCGGCTGATTCACATGTCGAGGTTAGTCCAAAACATACCCCTTTTTATTCAATTCTGGATTTATCGAATTATTTCAAATTACAGAATGAATGAGTTGATAAATCATGTCCATAAGATTCATACCATCAATCAAAAAAAATCCTTTCATAATATACTCATATTAAAAAAAATATTCATATAAGCCATATCTCAATGTCTCAAACATAGAAAATTCATCGATTATAATTTCGATATTACAAATTCAACATATAAAACTAACAAATAAATAACATAAATTTAGCGATGATCATGTACAGGATTCTTACCTCGATAATTGAGAATTCAAATTCACAACCTTATAGTCCGAAAATCAAGCCCTACTCGTTGTCTCCCTGATCGTTAGACTGTTCTCCTATCAAACAAAATTAAATTAATTTAACCAAATAAATTTTATATATATATTGAGGTTATCTAACTCATACCCATGTCCCCCCTTTTATATATATATTTATATATTTTTTATTTTTATTCATTATTTTTATTTATTTAATATATGCACATATATATATATATATTATTGTTATTATTTTATTTTATTATTATATATATATATATATTTATTTATTTTTTTTATTTGGAGAAGAGAGAAGAGACTTCTTCTTCTTCTCTTCCCCCTGTTCGAAAGCAAGAACCCGAGCCCCCCAACCGAACTTGTCCCTTCATCCCGACCAAGGGAGCACTTCCGGCCACCTTCCCCAGCAGCGTCTCGATGCCGGCGATGTCACCAGGTCGGCAGCAGTGCCACCCTCGTTGCTGGCAGCAGAGAAGGAAGAAAAGAATCACACGAACAGGGTACCCCTGTTCGAGCCTGAACCAGCACCTCGCCGGTCTTCCGAGCACCCCATGGCCGGAGAGACCTAGACCGAAAGGAAGGAAGAAGGAACATACCTTGTTCCGACGGCCAAAACAGCTCCGGCGACCCCTTTTTCTTCCGATCAACTACCATGGAAATCTTTGAGAAAAATCTCTCAAATCCCTTGATTTACTTCAAAATTTTTGTTGTAAATTCCTAAAGGAAGGTTGGGGGATCTTATAGTGGAAGTTTCCTACCCTAGCCGGACTCTTTGAGTCCGATTTTGCCGGAATCGTGAAGGAAGAAGACTCCGACTAGGAGTCTTCCTCCTTCTCTATTATTTTTTATTTTTTTTTTTTTTTTTGTGTTGTTGGGCCGTCTGGGCTACAGGCCCAGATAACCGGGCTGCTACAAGATTCACATAAAGTTACACTGTATGTTTTTCATTCAAACAACCATAGATCCAAACTCTATAAGGAATCATAGAATTCATGATATTATTTCAGTGATATGTTTAAAAAATACCAAAACATAACACTTTACCCTCCATTGATGAAAAATTGCTAGGTATTAGTTTGTAGCTCATGACTCTACTGTATTATTTTAGTAGTACTCTTTAAGAATACAAAGAAATAACAATTTTCCCTGCATTAACGATAATTTTCTAGATATTAATTTGTAGCTCAACTTTATTTGTACTCCCAACAAATCAAAAATACTCTTTAAAGATGTGGTTAGTTGTCACAAAATAAAAATATTGGCAAGAGTATACATCAATGCCGAATTAATTCCAATCCTAAATAGGCATATGCAAGATCAATTCGGCCAAGAATCTAGACTACTGATCCAACCAGATTTTATACTAAAAATATAATAAAATTATAAATTATTTAAATTAAAATGTATTACAAAAGTTTAAATTTATATATATTAAATTCCACTGTTACACTTCAATTCAAGCATAAATAAAGTTATCTCTATATTTTAAAGAACTTGTAAGAACAAAATTATATAAAAAATATAGAATTATGTTGGAGGAATTGATATTCTTCAATATTTTAAACAAAATGTTTATAAAAACATATAAATAATAATTACCAACTTATTCATTTTTCATTTTTATGAAAGCAAATGATTATTTGAATATATTATAAAAGTTTAAAATTTATATATTAAATACCACTGTTACTCTTTAATCGAAGCATAAATAAAGTTATCTCTATATTTTAAAGAACTTGTAAGGACAAACCATATAAAAAATAGAAACATGTTGAAGTTCTTGATATTTTTATATATTTTAAACAACATGGTTATGAAAATGTCATAAAGAATAATGACAAAGTTATTCATTTTATAATGACAAAGTTATTCATTTTTCTTTTTTATCAAAGCAAATGATTGAATTTTATACCTAAAGAAAATATTTACTAAAATATGAAATATCGTAATATATAAAAGTGGGTTTATTTTATAATATGAATCAGCTTTTAATAAAGGGTAATAAATCTTCATATTAATAAAATAAAATATTGTCATGGTGGCATGATGATAGATTCCTAGCTGCCACGATGTAAAACCATCGAGTATCAGAAGGGGGAACAACTAAGGTACATAGCCACCTTTAACAGGATGGAAAGGAATGCAATCTAAGTGATAATAAACTTAGGGATCAAGAAAAAGAGGTGGGAAACAAGGGATGATCTTCCATGCAGATATCTGTGAACAGTGAGATACCTTTAAAAACTAACCGACTAAGATTATAGCATACAGTATATTCGACAACAACTATACAATATAGGATGATGATGACAAATATGTGGGTTAAATAATTGGATATTAAATACCAATGAGATAGATGGGTTCCAATACACCTTCATCTAAATTTTGGCTGGAATTCAAAGGTTCAACCTACTTTTTGATTAATATAATAACAAGCAAACTATGAGAACCGGTGCCCACGTCAACTATGTAGTGGAAAAATTTTAGATAATACCTTATGACTAGCTTTTTCAGATGAGATCTTATACATTAATTAAATGGTATCAAAGTGGACCTAGCCTATGACGTATGTGGACTAGGAAAACCTATGGCATGGGCATGCGAGCTGATCATGATGCTTGTGATTTCATGTAATTGGATTTGTGGTATTTATCATTATATTTAAATAGATTTTGGCTGTTAGTCTAGTGAGGATGTCAGAACTTATGCGACTTTAGCTATGCATATGGTAGATGTTAGATAACTTATGCAGGGCCAAACGTATCCAGATAACATCTTGGGGGACATCCTCGATTGTTGCACAAACTGACTAAAATATGGATTATGTAAACTAAATAAAACATAGCTTATGTTTGGTCTAGGAATAAGCTAACAAGGAGTAAATAGGTTTTTTCTTTTTTTTTGGGGGGTGGGGGGGAGAGAGAAGGAGGGAGATCTGCTCATGATATATTATTTATATCCAAATTCAGAAATTTACTATTCAAGAATTGAACCTAGAACTTTTGGTTCCAAAGTGAAGGTGTGCCAGACTAGCTTGGAGTAATTAAAGTGATTCACCCCTAACCCATTCTAGTTGGGAATAAATTGTTCCACTCTACATGTAGTATCTTCTAAATTGGATATAAAACTTTCTTTACTAGTGTTTTAAAATACTCTCTATATTTTTAAAAATTTCTTGTTTAAGAGGAAAACGATTGATACCTTTTTCTTGTGTTTGGTATGTTAAAGTGGAACAAGTAATCTTTTTACCTTTTAACTCTCCTCTATTCCACAACAGAATGGAACCAGAAAGTATAACATATAAGATTTGAGGTAGGCTTGATAAAGCATATTCAAACATAACAAATAATCATGTATGTGCCTTCAAGAGGGCAGCTGACTTGTAAGATATGAACATGATGAAAATTGTAATTCCAATATTTGTCATTTTTTTCTACTACTTCTAAGCTCTTTAATAAAAACTCGATTTTAGTTGATGCCTAACTCTATTATTTGATTGCTTTTAACTGATTCCCAATATTGAAACATCTATTCTTTTCCTTTCTCAGTCCCACTTCTTTAGAGTGACAAGCCTTTTTCTTTTACCTTCTTGCTAAGCAAAAAGAATTGTGATCTATAACAATACATACAATTATTAATGACAACTTCTTTGAAATGCCGATTAATTAGACATCCAATATATTCTCATGTGCAATCTCATGACTTTATAGATAAGAGAGGTGGAAAATTAGTATTTCAAAAGTATCATTCATAATTTAATTTCTTATATATATTCTAAATATAATAAAGTTCTTAATGAAGAAGAAATGGAGATACATTTAATTATCTAATTGATATAAATCAATCAGAACTGTCAAATGTATTCCTACTATCAGTTGAGATGATGAGTTTTCATTTTCTCTTGCAGCACCTGAGACCAATGATGATGATGATAAGTCCAAGGACGTTAGAGATCTTGAAATCTCAGGTAGTATACGTATGTATGCATGCCCATATATATGCACGTTGCATACATATATACATATCAACTAAGTTACATTCTTTCCATTTGATTATCTTTTAAATTGTAAATCTTGGGGTGTCATATGTTGTACCCCTACATTTGGGAGTATTTAAGAGTAATGGCCAATGACAATCCAAGGTTTACTGATTTCAAGAGTCATTTTCCTAATCTTTTCAACATCCAAGAAGGAAAAAGGAATAAATAGAAGAACATTTATGATGAAGCCTTTTTGTTTTGAAAATAGTTTGTAAAATCTTTAGAGCTTTTGGTGTAAAGATTTATTGCTTTCAAATTAAAAAGAATAAAAATAAAAGTAAATAATTATAGAAGTCTTGGACTACAATAAAAATGGTCATTAGTAATAGTCAAAATTATATCAAAATATATAAAAAATCACTGATAAAATCTATATCAATAATTGGTACACTGCGGCAAGAAGTGACATTACTAGATACTATGATTTTAATGAGTGTTGGTATAAGCAAGTCTTTGATAATGGTCTTAAATCATCTTGTAGTGCTGGTTTGTAACTATTGATAAAATTTATTGTAGCGATCATAATCATCACAATATACGTAATCAAAATCAAATATTTTTTTAAAGTAATGCTACATATAAAATCAAATATTTTTTATAAATTAATGCATGAAAAGTTGTCTACTACTTAGCCATCATGATAATATTAGTTTCTAGTTAGAGGTGGCAAGTAGGTCAAGCCTGGTCATATATAAGTTTGGTCAGATGTAGGTCGGGTCGGGTCAAAAAATATTAAATTTGAATCTGATTTATTTATTAAATAGGTTAGAATCTATAATTTAGACCTATCATATTTAATAAATAGATAATCTGATTCGATCTGCTTAACCATTTAATAGAGTAGCAACCCATCAAACCCTGAAATAAGAGAATTCATCAAGTAATAACATCAGAACAAAAATCATATGAAGTGCAAGACTACAAATTCAAAGTGGAAATTGATGTCAAAGCTAGATAGTGGCATATATATGGTTCTCGTCCCATAATAGGAAAAAGGATAACAGGAAAGAAAATCCTTATTTTTGGTGGAGAATGTGAGATGGGATGTAGACCTATCAAGCAAAAAATGTTGGTGTAGAATATTTTAGGAACATTGAGGTTGGATTCTAGATCTATATAATCTGACCAAAAAATGCATTTCCATTGAAAACCAAATCATAGAAGATAACCACAAGATCTAATCAAACCAATTCCAAAACCAAGAGATTGATTTTGATGCATAGAGATCCATGGAACATAAAAAGAGATGAAGGAGAAATGTCTGCACCTGAGAAAGAAAATAGCCGAGTAATCACTTGGGGGGTGGAGAGCCAGAGAAGAGACCAAACATATAAAATAAGAATACATATTTAATCTCTTGCACCCATTTCCCCCTCTTTTTTTCGTCCATGGAGGGCTTCCTCCTTCTGGCCAGAGTTGGCGGAATTGGAGGCTAAAGGAGGTGAGGAAGTCGATGCTGGAGCATGGGGAGGAGAGGGGGTGGCACGGATGGTGGGTCGAGGGAGAAGGACTTAGAGGAGTCGATGCTGAGGCTGTGCTTAAGGTAGAGGAGCTTTTCATGGAAGCGAATGCCCCCACATCACTGCCAATGGAGGCTCACATTGCTACCAATAGTGGTTCAAGCTCGAGGTAGAGGAGGAGAGGACAATCGGGGAGAGGGGCCAGAGACGGGTGATGCGGTGCAAGCTGAGAGGAAGTAAAAGCCTAATCATAAATTCATGGGCATTGGGTTTTAAATTTTAACCGTGATGGGATGTCGCCATCAGCCCAACGCGCAGGACTCAGCCCATTTAAATGATACTCTACCTAATTCGACCCAATCCAGATATTAAATTGATTAAAGATGTCAAATAGATTAAACTTTTAAAATCTAAATCTGATCCAATATTAAATAGATTAAATAGATCAATCTATTTATAATTCTAATATATTTAGCTCAAATCTAAACCTATCTATGATGGGTTGAACACAGGTCAGATTGGTTAGTTAGATCATAATTTGCCACCTCTACTTCTAGTATAAATTTATTATACTTATTCAAAACTTAAGTATACCTATTGTAAATATACTATGATATTTTAATTATAATAATTAATTATTTTTATAAAAAATAGATCATCTTCTTTTTGAAATAAAATAAAAAATAAATTATTTTATTTTATTTTTTATAATATTTTGAAAACTTTAAATATTTTAAATATATATAATTTTAATATATTTATATAATCATATTGTTTTTCAAAATTCTTTAAATGTATATAGCTCTTGATTCTTCATGTTAATATTGCAATTAAAAAGTAATGGTATTTAATAAATTTATTAGACTTATTCAAAACTTAAGTATACCTATTGTAAATAAATTATGATATTTTAATTTTAATAATTAATTATTTTCATAAAAAATAAATCATCTTCTTTTTGAAATAAAATAAAAAATAAATTACTTTATTTTATTCTTGATAATATTTTGAAAACTTTAAATATTTTAAAAATATATAATTTTAATATATTTATATAATCATATTTTTTTTCCAAAATTCTTTAAATGTATATAGCTCTTGATTCTTCATATTAATATCGCAATTAAAAAGTAATGGTATTTAATATAAAATATTTTTAAAACTTTATATTATACATTTTATATAAGTAGTCTTTAAATTTTTCAAGTGCTTTTAATACAAATTAAGTTGGATCAGTGATCCAAATTTTTGGTTAAATCTATTAATATATAGATTTTCAGTAATTACATTATGGATAATTACTTGATCATGGTATGTTACATTCAGTACTATTGGTAATGGATTTTATATCACGTACTATTTTATTTAATTGTTAAACAATCTTGACTAAGTAGTTAAAATATTATTAATTTTAAAATTTATTAAATATATGAAATATCCTTTTCTAAAAAATTCAGATATATATTTAGTAATAAAATATAATCATTACAAAAAATTCAAATTAGTTTGCAAAAATAATAATTTATCATAAAAATAAATCATAAATCATTAATAATTAATATTATTAGTTATACAATGATGTATAAATGGTAAAATTTATTTCATCGATAAAAAGTCAATGTTCTACAGTAAAGTTATAAATATTGCCAATTAAGTTATATTTAATTAAAAAAATATTGTTCCTGCAAGATACCATTGTAACATCAAAAACTTTAGAAATATCTATAAATAATCATAATAATATTATAGAATTTGTACGATAATTTTAAAAACTATTGCGATAGGATGCAATTTTTTGTAGCAGTTATAAAATACTATCGCTATATATATATATATATACATCCATACATACATACATATAAGAACTTTTAGTAATACTCTTAACGAAGTGCTACATTAATTATATTTCTTAAAATTATTACTAGAGAGCATTTATAGTAATACTTTTTTCAGAGTGTTACTAAAATTTTGTCACTAATAGGTATTCACCAATTCATAGGGAAACAAAAGTACAAAAGATCTAGGATGCCAAATAGTTCTTTAGTTTAATCGGTGGCATTTTTACCATCTTTGAATTTGGTAGTGGAAGGAGCAAAACAAAGAGACCAGGTTGATCAAAAAAACGCTATGATGCAAAACAAAGGCATTCCACTTTGCTTACCAGACAAGCACAAATCAGTCTTCAACATCTTCAGTCAAGTTCGTAAAGCAATTATCTTGCAACTTCTTCCCAAAGGTGAGATATATTTCTATGACTTATTTAAGCCTCACATAAAGTTTTATAGCATGTTTTTCTTTCTATAGCTTACTCTTACCCAAGCCTCCATATAAAAAATCATAGAATCCATGATATTATTTTAGTAGTATTTTTAAAAAAATAATAAAATACAACATTTTGCCTGGTATTTATGATAAATTGCCAAGTATTAGTTTGTAGATCATGAATCCATGACATTATCTTAGAGATATTTTTTAAAAATATGGACAAATAACACTTTATCCCATATCTATGATAAATTACCTAGTATGAATTAGTTTGTAACTCTTTTTTATTCGTCCTACCAACAAGTCAGAAGTACTCTTTCAAGACATGATTAGCTATCACAAAAGAAAAATACTGTTAAAGAGTATACTATGCTGGGTTAATTTCAGATCTTAAATAAGGTTGCACAAAATCGATTTGGCCAGGGAGCTCAATGACTAATCTAACTAAATTTTATATTAAAAATACTATAAATTATTTAAATAAAATAGTGTAAAAATATTAAAAACTGTATATTAAATACCACTATAACTCCTTAATTGCAATATAAATAAAGATATCTATATTGTTAAAAAGAACTTGTAAGAAAAAAAAATTATATAAATATAGGAATATATTGAACTTATTGATACTTTTAATATTTAAAAAATAGTTTTAAAAATATCATAAAGAATACAATAAAATTATTTATTTTTATTTTTATCAAGCAAAAGATATATTTTATAATGTCAATGAACTTTTAATGAGGACAATAATCTTAATTTTAACAAGGTAAAAAGTTATCATCATGGCATAATGATAATTTTTTAATGGCTATTATTGGGATAAGTCGACCGACTCCCGACTCTGACTTTACATCGACCGACTAAATATATTATGCCGACTTATAATCGGTTGATCGATCGATAGTCGGCTATTATCAATTAATAACAAACGACTTGATCAACCTCCGACCTAAGACCATCGGCATATCAGAGTTATTAGCCAATGATCATTCGAATCTTCTACCAACTTACATCTATCAACGTATCAATATCACCGATATATAGTCGGCTTACCTGCTCAACATACCCTAACCGTTATGAATGGTTATCAACTACATGTCATGGTAATTAGTAAAAATAAATGACCTACTAACTCTATAATTATGGCTCGATAATTTAGTACCATAAAAAATGAGACCACGTGCTTGACGGTTACATCAGAATCATCTATAAAAAGAGAGTAAGTGAGCAGTACCGGTAAGATAATTCTGAGCCAAGACTCTGCTATTCTAAACATTCATATCTACTATTCATCAATTTTCTCTCTGACTTATGCATCGAGAGGTCCCCATCGGATACAATTTCGGTCTATGTGGACTTTGTCTTATAGGTGCTCTTCATCAGCGACAGGTAACAGGGAGTTGGCCGCAATAGATTGGTGTGCCAGGAAGGGAGAAACTACAATCAATCATGCTGAAAATTAGAGTCTAGCATTCAACTGAATCAGTGAGGTATATTCTTTTCACTGGGAAGATGCTCCTCCTCCACCTCCGGTAGCAGAGCCTAGTTCCTCACGTCCTGTGGTCACAACGGATGCGCAGATTGCTGCATTCATGTAGCAGATAAAAGTTTTGACAGAGGCAGTCTAAAGCCTCCAGCAGCAGCAAACCTAGCAGCCACCGACAGAACAACCGGTGGCACAGTCGGTGCCATCTAAGCACAGTCGCCGCCCACCAGGGTGCTCACCCTCTTTATCTCTAGAGCGATCGTCTCAACACTCCCATCGAGATGGACAACTGCATTCTTGACACTCTCATCGTGCCACCCACCATTCGCGATGTTCTCCCTCTCCTTCCCATCTACATAGTGTTAGGAAGGGAAAATGATCTCGGACGCCTTCTGTCTCTCCTTCTTCAAGCTCTTCAGGGGATTCTACCCCCTGAGTCTCCCAGCAACGATGGCTTGATGACTATAAACGCAAGTTTCAAGAGATTGACCACCGGCTTGCCCGACTTCAGGTGGAAGGTCGAAAGTCTTCCAGCAACTACGACTTCTACACTGCCCAACCTCTCTCTTAGTGTATCTTGGATGAGCCAATTCTGTCTCGATTTAAGATACCGTGAGTGGAGCCATACAATGGCTCCACCAATCCAATCGACCATTTGAAGAGCTATAAAGCTTTCATGATGATCCAAAGGGCAACCGACGCCCTCCTATGCATTGACTTCCCAGCAACTCTTTGGAAAGCTACTCGGACCTAATATTTCGGACTTCAGTCGAGAAGCATTGACTCCTTCGAGTAGCTCAAGCATTCTTTCGTGGCCCACTTCAGCACTAGCCGAAGGCTGCCATGAACATCCGATAGTCTTTTCTCGATCAAGCAAGATAAGACAGAGACATTGAGAGATTTTGTGGCACATTTTAACGTGGCCACACTTGAGGTCAGGAACCTTAATGAGGACATGGCTATATCGGCCATGAAGAGGGATCTGAGGGGATCCAGATTACATATTCTCTAGACAAGACTCTCCTCCAGACCTACGCTGAACTTTTAGAACGTGCGTACAAATACACTCGCGCAGATGAAAGCACTTCTGACCGATGCCAGACAGAAGATAAGGATCAGAAGAAGAAATAGAAGAAGAGTGAAGCTCCGACCAAATCAAGTCGGCCACCTAGAGCAAGCTTTACCTTGACGGAGGAGTCTGAAGCCGAACTATGGCAGGTATGACTCCTATACTCCTCTCTCTGTTCCTCGTGCACAAATCCTGATGGAGATCGAAGGAGCAGAATATCTACGACACTCCCTATCGATGAAAGCACTATCGAGGAGTCGTGACAGAAAGAAGTATTGTCGGTTTCATCATGACCATAGTCATGATACCGAACAGTGTATCCAGCTCAGGGATGAGATAGAGGTCTTGATTCGATGAGACTATTTCGAGAAGTGCCGAAGAGATCAACCGACTCAACCTCCTGCTGACCGATGACCTCAGCCACAAACTGAGGAGACTATCAATAATCAACCAACTGCAGGGGTGATCAACATGATCTCCAAGTGATCAAATTGGAGGGCAACTTCCGAAGAAAAGTCGATGAAGAGGCGACGACTCGACAATGTAATAACTTTTTTAGAAAAAGATCTTCGAAGAATTCAAACTCTCCATGATGATGCTGTTGTTATTTCGACAATAATAGCTAATTATAATGTAAAAAAAATTCTTGTAGATAATGAAAGTTCCACAGATATTTTATTCTACTTGATTTTCTTCCGAATGCGACTACCGACTGATTGACTTAGAAGAGTCTCAACGCCATTGATCGGTTTCACTGGGGATACTATTACTGTGGAAGAAAAAATCTCTCTCCTCTTAACTGTGGGAACTAAACCACAACAGAGCACTGTTCTTGTGACATTCATGATTGTCTGAATTTTTTTGGCTTGTAATGCCATACTTGGATGACCTAGTCTTAATGCTTTGAGAGCAGTGATCTCGATATACCATTTATTAGTCTGATTCTCGATAAGAAATGGAGTCAAAGAGATATGTGGAGATCAACAACTTACTCGACGCTGCTTTCTAATCTCCATACAAAATAATAAACCTGAAAACTCTCTGCCCATCGATAAATTGGATCAAAGAAAAAATCAGGAGAGAGATGAACAAGCTGAACAACTAGTTTTCATCCTATTAAAAGATGAAGATCCTGAGAAGACGATCTAAATTAGATTGCAGCTGTCTGATCCGGAGCGATGATAATTAATAAATCTACTGAAAATAAATACTGACATCTTCGCTTGATCGGCTACTGACATATCAGGCATTCTTCCAGATGTAATAACTCACCGACTAAATATTGATCTAAAGGTTAAGCCAGTGAGACAGAAGAAACGGCCTTTTACCTCTGAAAGATAGAAGGTCATTGATGAAGAGGTCGACAAGATCCTCGTGGCAGGCTTCATCAGAGAAGCTACTTATCCTAATTGGCTCGCCAATATGGTGATAATGAGAAAGGCCAATCAAAAATAGAGAATCTACATCGACTACACAAATTTGAATGAAGCTTGTCCCAAGGATAACTTTTCTTTGTCGAAGATTGATCAATTGGTCGATGTGACTTCAGGACACCAACTCTTGAGTTTCATGGATGCTTTCGTCGGATACAATCAAATTTGAATGACACCCGAAGATGAGGAGCATACAATCTTCGTAATCAATAAAGGTATATACTGCTATAAAGTGATGCCTTTCGATTTAAAAAATACCAGAGCCACTTACCAATGGCTTATCAACAAAATCTTCAAAGTACATATCGGACGAAATATGAAAGTATATATAGACGATATGCTAGTGAAAAGCTTTCAAACTTCATACCATGTTCGAGACCTGAAAGAAGCCTTTAGCACACTTCTACGACATCAGATGAAATTGAATTCGACTAAGTGTGCATTCGGAGTGACTTCCAAAAAAATTTTTAGATTTCTTGTGTCACAATGAGGAATCAAGATCAATCTCGAGAAAATAAAAGCTATCATCAACATGAAGCACCTTAGCTCAAAGAAAAAGATACAGCAGCTCAATAGAAGAATCGCTGCACTTAGTCGATTCATTTCAAGATCGGTTGAAAGATGCTTGCCTTTCTTTAAACTCCTGCGGCAAACAAAAGATTTTTCATGGTCGGATAAATGCCGACAATCTTTTGAAGAGCTAAAGAAATACCTTGCATCCCCACTACTACTGACGAAATCGAAGGTAGGAGAAACTCTATATCTCTATTTGATGACTTCAACAGAAGCGGTCAGTTCGGTACTCATTCAAGAAGATAAAAATTGAATTCAACAATCAATCTACTATACCAGTAAAGTGCTTCACAATACCAAAGTGAGATATTCAAGAGTAGAGAAGATGATCTACGCTCTGATCATATCGTCATAGCGGCTTCATCCGTACTTCCAGACACACCCTATTACTGTCTTGATAGATCAGCCATTGAAGGCAATCTTGCACTGACCTGATACATCAAGTCAAATGACAAAGTGGGTGATAAAGCTTGGTGAATTTGATATACAATATCGCCCTCATCCATCAATGAAGGTGCAAGTTTTGGCCGACTTCATCGCCGAATGTACGATATCCGACAATAAATCTAAAGATAAAGCTAGTGACACAATAAAGCAGGCCACGACTCTCAAACCTGACTTAATATCAGCATGGGTACTACATATTAATGGAGCATCTAATGCACAAGACTGTAGAGCTGGTCTCATTCTCATAAATTTCGAAGGGACAATAACAGAGTATGTCCTTCGATTTAATTTCAAAGCTTCAAATAATCAAGTCGAATATGAAGTACTCTTAATCGACTTAAAAATTATCAAAAAACTTGACATCGACAGCCTGAAGGTCTTCACCGACTTACAATTAATTACTGGACAGGTGAAGTGTGAATTTGAAATCTGAGATCCCATTATGATGAAGTATCTTCAGAAAGTAAAGAATCTTACATCAATCTTAAAATACTTTGAGATCTTTCACATCTCAAGAACTGAAAATGCTCGAGCTGACACACTTTTACGACTTGCAACTACTTCCTTCAACTCACTGGATTGGACATTCATTGAATGTCTTGAACAATCGAGTATTGACAAAGTCGAGAAAGTGCTACAACTCATTAATAAACCAAGCTGGATGGATCCGATTGTCCAATACTTAACTGATGGGACTCTTCCTACGGATCTCTCAGAAGCCAAATGACTTAGATGGACGGTCTCTCAATATATTCTGATAAATGGTCATCTATACAAAAGATCGTTATTCCTTCCCTTACTGAAGTGTTTGGGACCAATAGATGCCAATTATACACTCAAAGAAGTTCATAAAGAGATTTATGAAAATCACTTGGGAGGTAAATCTCTAGCTTACAAAGTCCTACGACAAAGATACTATTGGCCCACCATGAAAAAAGATGCAACTGAACTTATCCGAAAGTGTGAATCATGTCAGAAATATGTAAATATACAACACCAATCAACCAGTCAGCTAACATCAATTATTGCGCCATGGCCCTTCGCACAGTAGAGAATTGACATACTTGATCCCTTCCCTCCGACATCTGGTCAGAGGAAGTTTATAGTGGTCACCATCGACTATTTCATCAAATGGATAGAAGCCGAACTTCTGGCACAAATTACTGAAAGTAAAATGGAAGACTTCATTCAAAAATCAATCATATGCAGATTTGGTTTACCACACACCATCATCACTGACAATGATCGGTAATTCGATAATCAAAATTTTAAAAAGTTCTATATGAAATTTTATGTTACACACAAACTCACATTAGTCAGCCATCCACAATCAAATAGAGAGGTAGAGGTAACCAACTGAACGATTCTATATGGACTCAAAACCCAACTGAATGAAGCTAAAGGCCCCTGGGTGAAAGAACTTTATCCAATCTTATGGGCGTACCGAACGACTCCTTGCATACCAACAGAAGAATCACCGTTTAATTTGGCTTATGGAATAGAAGTAATGATCCCACTCGAGATCGGATTGCCATCGATAAGGGTTGAACAGTACAGTGAGCTGAGTAATTCAGAATGTCAGAGAGTTGATTTAGATCTACTTTCAGAAGTCCGACAGCAAGATCAAGTTCGGATGGCTGCATATCGACAAAGGATAGCTCGATATTATAATGCAGGAGTCAAGCTGAAAATCTTCCGATCAGAAGATTTGATCCTAAGAAAAGCAGAAGTCTCGAGACCTCTGGATCAGAGAAAGCTATCTCCAAATTGGGAAGGACCTTACAGGATAGCCAAAACACTCAGATCGGGTGCATATCGATTAGAAACTCTTAAAGGGTCAGCTATTCTCTGAATATGAAATGCTGACAATTTAAAGATGTATCATTAATAAAGTTGTCCGTGTATACATTATTTGGAATGAAATACTGAATTTCAGAATCACAAACAGTCAATTCCTATCGACTACCGATCAAATTTTGATTTTCACTGTAAAAGTCAAACTACCGACTATATCTTGGTACATAACATACCTCAATTTTTTACTGTAAAAATCGACATCAATTATACTTTGGCTTTCACTGTAAAAGCTACAATACCGCCTATGTCTCGGTACCAAACATATTTCGGCTTTCCACTATAAAAGTCGATCATAGTCAAATAACTATTATGCTGACTTAGTCCTAACTAAGCAGAATATTATATCAATACAATCAAGATCGGATTAGAATTATTCTAACTTGACTATGGTTGATCAAAGGATATTCGGCTTGCCACTGATTATCAAATAACTTGACGTGCTAATCCGACTAAAAGTTGAATGTAGGGTATTCGACTTCTTACTATTTATCCTAATTCTTATAAGTACGTCAAATGAATATATGACTAACGGATGATCCTACAACTACAATCGAATGTTCGATTCGTCGATTGATATTCGGTAGCTAAATAGTTACTCTATAATGTTGCAGACATACAAAAGAGAGAGTCTATACTTAGAAAAAAAATTTTCATTCATTAAAAAAAGAAATTACAAAATTAGACCGCAATCTGATTACTACAAGTATTCAATAACAAAAAGAAAATAAAAAACTACACCGATCACCAATCGCCATCTCCGTCTCTTTGCTCTGGTATGGCATCGGGGACTTAGACAATGTCTAATGCTAACAGTGCTCTTTCTTGAGTCGGCACGGCTTCCCCTTCAGTAGTTTCACCTTTCGAGGCAAGAGGGACGATGCTATTCAAGTCGAGCTTCGGATATAATTTTTCGACCATATCTCGACCGTCCTTGTACCCAACACAGTAGGAGGTGAACCCACCTTTGAAGATCTCTTCTTTGAACTCCTCTGAATTTTTGAAGTCCTTGATTGCCCGATTCAAGGCCTCCCTTACTGACTCCGCTTCTGCCCTTGCCAATTCTGCATCAGCTTTTGTGGAAACCAATTCTTCATCGGCTAGTGCCAACCTTTCCATACTGGCCCGATGTCGTCCACGTTCGGCTTCGAGTTTGGTGATGCATTCGTCTCTTTTTTGTCGAAGCCGATGGATGGAATGCTTCTTGCTCTTGATCCGCGACTCAAGAGCCAAAATATTTTGTCGAGCTGACTTAAGCTTGGCTCCAGAAGATTGGAGGTCGGCAGACAGGCGAGAGACTTCCTGTTGAAGCTTCGCTTCCTGCTCGACTGTTTACCAAAGCTGCTCAAGGGCAACCACCTTCTCAGCATCAATGGCCGCCACCTTATTCATCCGTGTCCGATGGAAGTTACCAAACTTCATATAGCCGGCCTCTAAGTCGAACATATAGTGTATCAACTACAAGCAGAAGACAGGTCAGGTCAGATCAAAAAAAATACAAAAAAAAATACAAAATACGAAGGAAGACTTATCTTGAGTATCATTGGGTAGAAAGAAGAGAATATCTCAGCCACAGTTCTATTCTTTTGGTTCTCTCGTTCGGTCGGGAGAAGAGTGGCTTGGATAAGCCACCTGGCCAACATCGGATTGGCCAAAGCTGACTCATCTTCAGAAAGCTGGATGTCGAAATGAACTGTGTGACCCAGAGACGTTGCATCATCCATCGAAGTCATCGACACCTTCCCTCGATCTCCAATTGATGGTCCCATATTTGAAAGTGCAGGGAAGCTTGAACTCGATTGCGCCCAAGAAAACCCCACTGCAGGAGCGACTGGTGCAGTCATTGATTATTTGGATTCGGACGCAGCCTCCACCTTGGCCCAAACCTCAACTGATGGAGCTACCGGTGTTGCTGTGGTGGCCCCAACTTCTCATACCATCCTCTCTTCAGCAGACGGCACGTTGGAAAGCACTGTCGGGGTGGACAGCGCCAGAACCAGCTCAAAAATCGATGCTGATGGTACATCAGGTTCTTCCATCGGAGCAAATGTAGTTGCCCGACCCTTCTTCGACGATCGAAAAGGTCCAGCTTTCGATGTTACCCTCTTCTTGGCAGCATATTGGTGGATATCAGCAGTCGATACTCTTGCCCTTGGCTATATTGCTACAATCAGAACAAAAAATTAGTGCAGCTCAAAAATAAAAAATAAAAATGGAAGCGATCAACTAAGCTATACCTAAGTTGGTGATCGAACTAAGGCCGACGTCATATAGAGCTTATTCGATCATCAGCTCTCTCTACGGTGGAACCGCCATGTCCTTTAGCCAAAGGAAGTCTTCTCGATCGTTGACCTCCATCCGACTGTTGTCATTGGGGCCGGTCCTTGGATCACCCTAGCATGAAGGGAAGCCCCAGGAAAGAGAAGACGAAGCAAAAAAAAATTGGTTCTTCCATCCATGAATGGACGATGGAAGATCGGTGATGAAGGAAAAGCCTTTTCTTGGGTTGAAGAACCACCAACCCTTGGCCTTTGGATGGGGACGGAGAACAAAGAAAGCTCGAAAGAGAGAAAGTCGAGGCTCGATCAATATTAACCGACATAGCAAGGCAAAACTAATTATTAGCCAGATCGAATTCGATACCAGCTGAGCAGGACAAAAACCATAATAGTCCAGAAGATTTTGGACAAACTCTAGAATCGAAAATCGAAGACCTACTCGGAGGTCCTCAACATAAAAAGCTACCTAGTCCGAAGGAGGGGAGTTCACCCGACCATCGACACCAAGTGCAAAGAGTTGATACTGCTTTGGGATGTGATATTACTTTTGGAGCCGTTCAATGTTCAGTTCAGAAAGTGAAGAAGCCTCCACTCCTGGATCCGATGGGGAGTCATCAGTCGGATTCTCCGACCAACTATCCCGAGAAGAAGAACCCCTAGCCATTGGAAAGAAGAAGTAAAGAAAACTAAGAAGGATCCGAGAAAGACAAAAAAATTAACCTGAAAACCAAAAAGAAGATAAAAAGGCTTGGAGTCTTCTGGCACTGGGGCGACCTTCCGACAAAGTCTCTGCAGCAGAAAGACAAAATGCAAAGTAAAAATTTGGCCGAAAGCAACCCTATATATAGGATCCCTCAACGGTCGAGATGAAAATGATCAAATTAGAGTCTCATCAGATGATAACACGTGGCAACATCCGAACCGACCATTGATTGGACGGTTCGATGCACCTACTCCTGATCATGCCACCTCACCATCATCTGCGTGAATAGCTCTGACCTAATGTCATTCGGACACGTAGTCAAAATCTACTTATCAGAATCGTATCACCTGACGTCGAAATATCTTCCTGAAACGACATCTGATACGGACGTCCGATACAATTATCCTATCAACATGACGGCCCAATAATAATTCTGTAGCCACCAAAATGATAAAATAGCCAACTCTCATATTCCAAAGAGACTAGTAGCCAAGTCAGAACTCGAGGTGACACGTGATGACTCCTTTCGTCCAACGTGACAGACCATGTGATGATATACACGTAAGATCACCTTGGACTTGGGAGTGGGGGGCAACTGTTGGGACAAGTCAATCAACCTCCGACTCTGACTCTATATTGGCTGACTGAATATATTATGCTGACTTATATTCGGTTGACCAACCGATAGTCGGCTATTATCAATCAACAACAAACAACTTGATCAACCTCCAACCTAAGACCATCGGCATATCAGAGTTACTAGCTGATGGTCATTCAGATCTTCTACCGATATACATCTACCAATGTATCAATATTAACGACATATAGTCGGCTTATCTGCTCAATATACCCTAACCGTTATGAACGGTTATCAACTGTGTCATGGCAATTAGTGGAAATAAATGACCCACTAACTCTACAATTATGGTCCGATAATTTAGCACCATAAAAAGTGAAACCACGTACTCGACGGTTACATCAGAATCATCTATAAAAGGGAGGTAAGTGAGCAGTACCGGTAAGACAATTTTGAGCCAAGATTCTGCTGCTCTAAACATTCATATCTACTATTCATCAATTTTTTTCTCTGACTTAAATATCGGAGGATCCCATCGGATACAATTTCGGTCTGTGTGGACTTTGTCTTGTAGGTGCTCTTCACCGACGACAGACGACAGGGAGTTGGTTGCAACGGTTACTATGTAAAATTGTCAAGTATCGAAATATGAAATAACTAAGATAACTAATCTCAGTGAGTATTAGAAGAGAGGTATATAGCCACTACTAACAATTACTAGAAGGTATGCAATCTGAGCAACAAACTAAGTGAATAGGAAAAGGAGGGAAGAAAAACAAATTTAATCTCACACAAATATATCTATGAACAATAAGATACATATAAAACACTATCCAACTAAAACGATATATAATGTACAAACACAATATAACAATGACAACTGTGTGCATTAAATCATTAAATATTAAATACTAATAAGATAGATGGGTTCCAATCCCACCGTCATCGCAAGTTTAGATGGAATTCAACAGTTCCCATCTCAAAACTCTTAGCCTACTCTTTGATTACCATAACAAGCAAACTAACTAAAACATGGATTCTGTAAACTAAAAAAAACATATCCTGCATTTGGTGCAAGAATAAGTTAAGGGTGGTAACTAGTTTTTTTTTTTTTTTTTGAGAGAGAGAGAGAGAGAGAGAGAGGGAGGGAGGGAGGGAGAACTACTCGTGCTATATAAGGAGAACAATAGATGGGGTTGGCCAAATCCGTATCTGCCCTATATTAAAAACCTCATATCCATATTCATCTTATACCCACTTCGAGTCGGGTTGGTTCAAGTAGTGGCACAAGTCAGGTCAGATTGTATAGATATGAGGGGTTGAATCAAATCAAATCGGATCGGATGAGAAGCTCATCATGCAAATAGTATAAAATAATTATAACTTCAAAAGAAAGATTTAGATTAAAGTTACATCAGATGGAGTTCGGAATAAGGTATAACATTATCTATATCTAATCCGAATCCGCTTCAGATATTTTATGTAGAATTTATATCCACATTGAATTTTAATCGATTCAGATAAAACCGACCCCTTTTATGTCTGGTTGGATCGGATATTCAATGGATCGACTAAAATTGTCATCCCTATACTATATTATCATTGTCTAGGCTTAGGGATTGGCTATCCAAAAATTTAATCTGAAATCTCAAATTGCTAGGTAGGGATGTGCCAAATCAGCTTCGATAATTAACTAAATTACCCCTAACCTCTTCTAGTTTGGAATAAACTATTCCACTCAACATAGTTACTTCCAGATTGGATACAAAAGTGGCTTTAGTAACATTTTAAAATACTCTCTTTATTTTTAAAAAAAAAATTTTAAAGAGAAACAGGATTGGTCACTTTTTCCTGTGTTTGGTATGTTAAAGTGAAAAAAGTACAGCGATCTTTACTCCTTTTAAACCTCCCCTATTCCACAACCGAATGCAAGCATAAAGTATATATAACTTAAAAGATTTGAAGCAGGCTAACAGGCGTACTCAAAAATAACAAAAGGTCATGTGTATGCCTTCGAGAAGGCAGTTGACTTGTAAGATATTAACATGACAAAAATTTTAATTCCAATATGTATCATCATTTGCAAGTAGGTCTAAGTTTCTTTAATAAAAAGTCGGTTTTAGTTGATACCTTACTATGCTATGTGATTGTTTTTTACTGATTCCAAATATTGAAACTCCCCGTCTCCCTTTCTTGTTTCCACTTCTTTATGATGACAAACTCGTTTACCTTGTATGGTTTTTCACTTTCTTGCAAAGAAAAAAGAATTTCTATCTATAACAATATATATACACGTATAGTAACAATTTCTGTGAAATGCCCCATAATCAGTCATCCAACAGACTATCGTGGATCTCATGACTTACCAATTAAGAGAAGAAGAAAATCAGTGTGTTAGAAGTATCATTCTAAATAAATTCTATTTTCTTATGTATATTCTAAACACATAAATGTTCTTAATGAAGAAGAAAATCAAGATATATGCCTTTGATACCCATCATGAATATCCACTCTTGCCCTCAATTTTTTTTTTGCTCCGTTCGGCCTTCTTTCCTCATATCAAATCGCAGTCATAACAACCTTCTCTAGTTGCCGAACCTTAGTTTGCATGAGAAAAAAGCATCTATTCTGCTGTTTTTGATAAATAATAATAATAAGAGTCGGACCTAAAGTGTAATAACCCAAATTAAAAAAAAAAAAAAAACAGAGGAGGAGGAAGACTCGTAATCGGAGTCTTCTTCCTCTCCGTTTCCGATGAAATCGGACCGGTAGAATCCAATCAGAGGTAGAAAATCTCCCCTATAAAACCCTCCTTCCCTCCCTTATGTCTCTGCAATTGGTTTTGGAGAGATTTTTAAGAAATTTGAGGGATTTTTTTAAGAGGATCCGCGGGTTCTTAGATGGGAAAAAGGGGTTCGTCGGAGCTCTTCTCAACCGCCGGAGCAAGGTAAGCTCCTTCCCTACCTTTCTTCCTTACCTGGAGATCGTTTATTCACCGACAAACAACGGCCAGCCGTCGAATCGAAGAAGAACAGGGTCATCCCTATTTTTTTTTTCTTTTCCCTGTGTGACGTCAGCAACAGCCACCGTTGGGGCTGTTACTGCATTGCCGGCGGTTGCTGTTGGAGCATGGCCGGAGTTGGCCCTCCTTGGCCGCTTGAGGGTGAGAGGAGATGGATGGGGATGATGCCCTGTTTTGGCCCAAAGGAAACCACGGGAAAAGAAGAAGGAAGAAGAAGAAGAAGAAAAGAAAAGAAAAGGAAAAGGAAAAAGAAAAAGAAAAGAAAAATGAAAAAGAAAAAGAAAAAAAAAAGGAAAAAGAGAAAGAGAAAAATAAAAATAAAAATAAAATAAAATAAAAAGAAGAAGAAGAGAGAAAAATTTTCTCTCTCTCCTCTCACTACCTTCTCTCTCCAGTTTCTCTCTCTAGATTCTCTCTAGACTTTTCTCTCTCTTTACAGATTTTGTCTCTCTAGGATCTTTTCTTCCTCTCTGATTTCATCACGGACCCTAGGATAAAATTGAGATGAAAATAAGATGATCTGAGGTTGCTCCAAAATTCGTGCGGTAAATCTGATCCCAATTCGATCCTATTCGAAATTGTAACATTTGATTCATATTGAGTCATCCTGATAGGACCTCTGATGATTTTGACCATGATTGCCTCATCGGAAGGATGCGAAGGTTTCTCTCTCCACTTTCTCTCTCTATTTTCTCTCTCTATAATTTTCTCTCTCTTCATGAATTTTCTCTCTCTAGAAGTCTTATGGATCAATGAAGGATCCAGATACATAGACAAGTCCTAATTTTGGTTAATCCTAAGAGAGATCCTCGATCTGTGTTATTAAGATCAATTATCCGTAATTTTCTCCATATATTATTTTTATATTTGATCAGGATTATGAAGAGACGATTGTCTGCATAAGATATCGAGTGAAATATTTTGTTAGAGAAATCCATAAATCAAAGAAGAATATTGATTTCTGTGCTTGGATCAGTCACCGGTAAAGGTAAGAATTCATGTACATGATCACCATTATATATATGCTATTTTACTGTTGGCCTTGCATTATTGGTTTTGCATCGTCGGATTTGAGATCGATGAATTTATTATACCTGAGATACTGTTATTTGATTTTGAGCATGAGTATGTTATGTCAATATATATGTATCAGATATTGATGGCATGATTATATGGATATGATATATCTGAATTGATCCTAATGCAAGATAGAATTGATTTGATGAAATCAATACATAATGATTAAATGAAAAGAAAGAGATATATGGTATGGACTAGCCTTGTCATGTGGAACAGCCCGTCAGGAGTTTATGCCTGGGACAGCCCCCACTAGCTTACAGGTGGATCAGCCGGTCAGGAGCTCATGCCTGGGACAGCCCGCCAGGAGCTTATGCCTGGGACAGCCTCTCACGGGCTTTCGTACATGGGACAGCTGGCCAGGAGCTCATCCTGGAACAGTCTTGAAAGACTTTTTAAATGGATTCGATCCGAGTGATGACTGAGGTATAGAATTGGATAGTCCAGAACCAGAAAGAAAAGGTTAAAAATCATGTAATTATAAAAGGAGAAATGAAAGATAAGACATGAAATAATTGTTGAATAAAAGGGGTTTCACCTGTTAACATATGATGATGCATCTATTTTAACAAGACAGAAAATTTATGAATATTTGCATTATTCTGGACATTGAACATGAGATTTTATATTTTATTGCTTATCCTTATTTTCAGACTATATTACTATATCAGTGTGATATAGAAATTCTTACTGGGCTGTAAAGCTCACACCCCTTCATCTTTCTTTTTCTTCTCAGAGTTACAGGATGCTTATGATTGGCTATGATCTGGATTTACGGGTGAGCAGAAGGATAAATAGAGTGTCATAGTATCTGATCAGAAAATTGAAGAAATTTAAATTGTAATTATGCAAGATTTTATGAATTATTATTGAAATTAATTGTTATGGATGTTAAGGTTGTAACGATTTAAATTAGCCTTGCATATTCTTTAGGGCTTGCTCTAAGGAGTGTGCGGCCATCACGTATCCGGCCCAGGTGTTGGGTTCGGGGCATGACAGAATGGTATCAGAGCATAGGTTATGATCATTAGGAATTATGATATAAGTGATTAGAATATTACAGAGTGATATTAGAGCTTAGGTTATGATCATTGGAGATTACGATATAAATGAATAGGATAAGATAGAATAATATCAAAGCTTAGGTTTAAGATCACTGAAGATTATAAAGAGATATTAAAACTTTATGTAAAGATCAGTAGGATGTGACGGAGTGGCATCTGAGCTTAGAGGTTAAGTTACGTTTATTTGGAGACAATGATACAAGTGATTAGGATATGACAGAACAGTATTAGAGCCCAAGTTTAAGGTCACTAGGGATTGTCATATAAATGATATCAAAACTTGAGATTATAATTGATAGAATATGATAGATAATATCAGAGTTTAAGATTATGATCATTAAGGATGTAATATAATGATATTAGAGTTTAGGTTATGATCACTAGAAATTATAATTTAAGTGGTATTTAAGCTTAAGGTTATAATTATTTGAAATTATGACTTTAGTGATATTTAAACCTAGGTTATGATCATAAGGAACATGATTGACATAAAAGAAAGGAATCAATATTTGGATTTTGAATCAATAAATACTATGATGAAACTTTATGTATAAGTGGTATATGATGTCTATAATAAAATTGACGAGTTATATCTTAGATTTCAATTAGTAAGATTGACCTAAGTATGAAAAGAGTTGACCTTGAAATAAAGTGGAAGGTATTAATAAGATATGTTGAGTATACTAGAGGATTTTGGAATGTAAAACTTATATGATTGAAGATCATGATAATTTTTTTTTAATTTCGATGATAATTGTCTGAGCATTATGAATTTTGGACTTATCAAAGAAAGTTAATTAGGGTATGGTCTAAGAAGAAATTACATCATATGAGAGAGAAATATTTTTGAATATTGAATCTATAAGAGATCATATAAACTCAATTTAGATGAAAAAAAAAAAAAAAATATATATATATATATATATATATATATATACTTAAATTTTATTATGAGAATACGAGATACACATCTTGGTAAAAGTCTTTGGTTACTCAAAATATCATATTCTGAATATATTTCTTATCTTTTAAATTGCATTGAATTTCAAATTAAAAGTTTATTTTTCTAAGTGGATCAAAAGTATTTTGATATTGTTGTTAAATTAAAGAAGAAAATTTATTTTGTCAGAGTATGATATACAGATTATAATGAAATCTTTAATAATTCGTATTACTATCTGTGCATTAATTTTTTTAATTTTTTCTGTGATTGTTGAAGATGGTAAAGTGTATTAATTATTCAAGTCAAAGTTTGGATTTTTTTAAATTGAACTGAGACATCTTGCTAGTGTTAAATTTTGAACGACTTATATAAGGGATAAGATTTTGTATGGATTTATCGATTAATATTAAGGGTTGTGATGAAGAGGGCTCTATAAGAAATAATCAAGTTGATTCTACTTAAGGATGCTGGCTTGAGTTCTTCTAGTTTGTCAAGTTAGAATTAATTCTTTTAAAAAGAAAGATTGATTTAGAAATCATCTAAATGATTGTAAGGTAAATCTAAGGTTAACTCCAATTGATTCTAGATATGTTGGATTCTTGAAGAGTGATGAAACTTATACAATAATTTTAAACATAGAAAGTGGATCAAGATTTAATATGCTATACCCGAAGGTAGAAAGATAAAGAAACTTAAAATTTTGTCCTAAGTCTTATATGAAATTTGAAAGTTAGATCTATTCTGGATTGATCTAACGTATAAAGATATTTTTATCTTTGATAGACATATATAATTTGATAAATTAAGATCAGAGTGCGCAGCAAAGCATGGTGGATTAAATTGATTAGAAATATTAATCTTTTAAATCAAAAGATATTATGATGAAATACATTAGTTGTAAATAAGGAAGGATTTTATTGATAATGAAAGGATGCTACAGATTTTGATCTAATCTGATCATAGCCGGATAATTTTTATCAGTAGGTTGTTTCATTGTAGATAATGTCAAAAAATTTTAGATATCTCAAGTTTATTAATAGCTTGATAGTTCTGATATTAGTTCAAACTTAGAATGTCTTGACATAGATCTCATATTTTTTTTAAATTTAATATTGTTACTTGAACTGATATAGAAGATTGAGATTTTTCTTAAGATGAGAGTATATATATATATAATTTGTTGGAAGATCAAGTGAAGAAAGAAAACGATGATTGTGAAAAGTGCTGATGTTTGACCTTTATTTATTTTTCTATTAATGGTAGTCTGAGATAATTATGAATTTCGAGTGAAATGTATTAGACAAATAATGGTAGTATATTAATACAAGTCCAAAATGTTACGGTTCTTCAAAAAGTTGAGAAATCAATAAGAAGGGATGAGTTTGAGATTTCAAATAATTTTTGTTATAACTAGATCATGAGAAATAAATAATATATATGATATTATCGTAAGCTTGAGAATGACATGAAGAATGTATACTTTGAAATAGGTATCTCGAATAACGTAACCTAATTTCGAGGATGAAATTATTTTAAGGAGGGGAGAATGTAATAATCCAGATTTAAAAAAAAAAATAGATGAGGAGAAAGACTCCTAACCGGAGTCTTCTTCCTATCCGTTTCTGACGAAATCAGACCGGTAGAGTCCGATCAGAGGTAGAAAATCTTCCCTATAAAACCCTCCTTCCCTCCCTTATGTCTCTACAATTGGTTTTGGAGAGATTTTTAAGAAATTTGAGGGATTTTTCCAAAAGGATCCGCGGGTTCTTAGATGGGAAAAAGGAGTTCGTCGGAGCTCTTCTCAACCACCGGAGCAAGGTAAGCTCCTTCCCTACCTTTCTTCCTTACCTGGAGATCGTTTATTCACCGACAAACGACGGCCAGCCATCGAATCGAAGAAGAACAGGGTCATCCCTATTTTTTTTTCCTTTTCCCTGTGTGACGTCAGCAACAGCCACCGTTGGGGCTGTTACTGCGTCGCCGGCGGTTGCTGTCGGAGCGTGGCCAGAGTCGGTCCTCCTTGGCCGCTTGAGGGTGAGAGGAGATGGACGGGGATGATGCCCTGTTTTGGCCCAAAGGAAACCACAGGAAAAGAAGAAGGAAGAAGAAGAAGAAAAGAAAAGAAAAGAAAAAGGAAAAAGAAAAAGAAAAGAAAAAGGAAAAAGAAAAAGAAAAAAATAAAAAAGAGAAAGAGAAAAATAAAAATAAAAATAAAATAAAATAAAATAAAAAGAAGAAGAAGAGAGAAAAATTTTCTCTCTCTCCTCTCACTATCTTCTCTCTCCAATTTCTCTCTCTAGATTCTCTCTCTAGACTTTTCTCTCTCTTTACAGATTTTGTCTCTCTAGGATCTTTTCTTCCTCTCTGATTTCATCACGGACCCTAGGATAAAATTGAGATGAAAATAAGATGATCTGAGGTTGCTCCAAAATTCGTGCGATAGATCTGATCCCAGTTCGATCCTATTCGAAATTATAACATTTGATTCATATTGAGTCATCCTGATAGGACCTCTGATGATTTTGACCATGATTGCCTCATCGGAAGGATGCGAAAGTTTCTCTCTCTACTTTCTCTCTCTATAATTTTCTCTCTCTTCATGAATTTTCTCTCTCTAGAAGTCTTATGGATCAATGAAGGATCCAGATACATAGACAAGTCCTAATTTTGGTTAATCCTAAGAGAGGTCCTCGATCTGTGTTATTAGGTTCAATTATCCATAATTTTTTTCATATATGATTTTTATATTTGATCAGGGTTATGAAGAGACGATTGTCTGCATAAGATATCGAGTGGAATATTTTGTTAGAGAAATTCATAAATCAAAGAAGAATATTGATTTCTGTGCTTGGATCAGTCACCGGTAAAGGTAAGAATTCCTGTACATGATCACCATTATATATATGCTATTTTACTGTTGGCCTTGCATTATTTGTTTTGCATCGTCGGATTTGAGATCGATGAATTTATTATACCTGAGATACTGTTATTTGATTTTGAGCATGAGTATGTTATGTCAATATATATGTATCAGAGATTGATGGCATGATTATATGGATATGATATATCTGAATTGATCCTAATGCAAGATAGAATTGATTTGATGAAATCAACACATAATGATTAAATGAAAAGAAAGAGATATATGGTATGGACTAGCCTTGTCATGTGGAACAGTCCGCCAGGAGCTTATGCCTGGGACAGCCCCCACTGGCTTACAGGTGGATCAGCCGGCCAGGAGCTGATGCCTGGGACAGCCCGCTAAGAGCTTATGCCTGGGACAGTCTCTCACGGGCTTTCGTACGTGGGACAGCCGGCCAGGAGCTCATTCTGGGACAGTCTTGAAAGATTTTTTAAATGGATTCGATCCGGGTGATGACTGAGGTATAGAATTGGATAGTCCAGAACCAGAAAGAAAAGGTTAAAAATTATGTGATTATGAAAGGAGAAATGAAAGATAAGACATGAAATAATTGTTGAATAAAAGGGGTTTCACCTGTTAACATATGATGATGCATCTATTTTAACAAGACAGAAAATTTATGAATGTTTGCATTATTCTGGACATTGAACATTAGATTTTATATTTTATTGCTTATCCTTATTTTCAGACTATATTACTATATCAGTGTGATATGGAAATTCTTACTGGGCTGTAAAGCTCACACCCCTTCATCTTTCTTTTTCTTCTCAGAGTTACAGGATGCTTATGATTGGCTATGATCTGGATTTACGGGTGAGCAGAAGGATAAATAGAGTGTCATAGTATCTGATCAGAAAATTGAAGAAATTTAAATTGTAATTATGCAAGATTTTACGAATTATTATTGAAATTAATTGTTATGGATGTTAAGGTTGTAACGATTTAAATTGGCCTTGCATATTCTTTAGGACTTGCTCTAAGGAGTGTGCGGCCATCACGTATCCGGCCCGGGTGTTGGGTTCGGGACGTGACATAAAGCTAGTATTACGTCTGAGCTATAGCATAGCATACGCCTCATATGGTCCATGAAAGGATTTTAAGCTAGGATCAAAAGGTGTTGAGGATGATAGAACTCCAATATGAAGTCCTCAATTCTTTTGGTATTGGGTTTACTAAATTGGTTGCTTTGTTTATTTTGTATCTTTGGCAAGAGAATTGGTCACTCATGCATGTTTAAGAAAACCTTCAATTGTAGCTTTCATGATGATTAGGGAGGAGAGTTTGAAACATACCTAAGTTTTGGGATCGATGTGACCTGACCTGCAAACTGCATGGGTCAAGCTACCTAACAAACTAGGTCACAATTGCCATCAATATGCAATAACACATTCTTAAAAGCTCTGATTAAGAAAAATATTTACCAAATCTTTTGAGCATTTAGAAGACTTACTTTTTGAAGAATACAATGAGAGTTAATATAGAGCCATGTTTGAGGCTGGACCCTTCCGAACTGGAGAGGGATGCCAACTAGATGAGTTAAAGGTTGGCTGGACTTTTACCAATTTTTTTTCTTTTTTTTTTAAAAAAAGGTCTGCAGGAGCATATATCAAAAACTAACTTGTATTTATAGTACGGGACATCTAGTCTTATGTTTGGTACTGCTTTAACTCTGTTGTTGCAAGTAGGCAAGGTCAATGAAATTAGAGCGATGAAGAGAAAGAATATGGATGCTTACCAGACCATGCAAAAACTTGTTTTTCAAACCAAAAGGTGGCAATTTGAAAGCAATATTATCGGGAAAACTGAGGAAGAAAATTATGTCGGTGGAGTGAAAAACCAGACTGCAGAACAACAGGATTCTAAAGGAGAAAAGAAACCTCCAGGTAAAGGTATTCCTATGCTTCAGTTTATATGCTAAACCTTTTATACATTCACCAGTCCATTTTAGAAGCAATCTAGATTTTAAAAAATTATCAAAGCTGACATAAAATTGGCCAAGCTAATCATGTACCTAGATTGCATTTGTAGTGAACTGGACCGTGCATGCACAAGATTTGGTCAGCAATGTATTCAAAGCTTATTTAATGCATGTGATCTTATTATCGGTCAACCTGTGTTTGGGATGCAAATCAAGCAGCCCGATGGCTTTCCAACAGGCAATACCACTGAGCATGATCGAAGATATACAAAGTACTTAGAAACTGAAAATTTTTAATTTTGAAGGTCTCTCATCTATTCATATTCAAGCTGGCAAAACATAACCATATATCTAGTAAGCAAAAACATAGCATAAACTATATACATAATTTGCAATTCCAAATGCATAATTTTGATCTGCATATTTAGAATATCCACAAATCAATTTTCAGTTATTTTGGATGTTCCTAAACTATAGATGAAATAGATACATGAAATCATACTATTGAAGTAGTCAATTTTATCTTCATTTTATGTATTGGTAAAAAAAACATCAAAAATATGTGAATTTTTGTATCTAGCCAATTTACATGTTTTATGTCGTGATAAATGATGTTGATTTTCATTTCCAAAGATCCTTCATTATTTTTTGTTATGAAGCAACTAAAGCTAAATACCCTCAAAAATGTCCCAGCATATTACTATAAATGTTAATATTAGAAATTAGGCTTCGGCCTTTCTAACAAAAACTTGCATTGGATGCATGGTTGCATAATACTCCTACTGTATAACTATGTTGATAATCTATTTTGCTCTTTATTTTTTATTTTTTATTTTTTAAAATAATTTAAATACTTTTATGCAAGATACAGCATGCAACCAGACAAATCTCAAACCTAGAATTAAATTAGCTACCAGGTATTCACCTCCAAGATGAAGGGTTGCTTGCTTTGGTGGTCGGCCCCTCTATGGGCAAAATTTAATTTCATTGAAATGTACTAGAGAATACATAGCAACAGGAGATTTTTCAAGTTTTAAGGTGCGAGGTAATTAAAGTTTGTTTCAGAGTCTTGAATCTCAACATTTGAATTAATTCTACTAGATATAACTAGGAGCCACCTAAGTAAGCGAGTAGAGCGTACACAAATCTATATTTGGTTCATTCTCTTAGTCATTATTCTTTTATTTTAAGTAGAGCTTTTACCATTTCCATACTTCTTAATAAAAAGGAGAAGAAGAGGTGTGTAATAGTGATGGAGACGGAGGAGAGGCATGACCTTTCAAATCTAAAATTAGTTCATTTTAGTTTCACACTGATCGAAGAAAAGGGTTGATCTAGATAAATTATGGGATAATGTTGCTATCAAAAGCTAATTTTTTTTTTTTTTTCTTTTTATAAATGTTGGCAGCTTCACCATTTCTAATGGCAGCAATGAGAGGCATCATAGAGATGGTGGAAATTCTAGATGTCTCTCCAGTGGTAGCTCTCGATGTGGATTCAGATGGAAAGAATATTGTATTGTTGGCGGCCGAGTACGGACAAACCCACGTTTATAAGCATATGTTGAGAATAGGAAAACTAAAATTATCTAAAATGATGATGGACACTTTGTTTGGGGGAGTGGATGAAGAGGGAAACAGCGCTTTGCATATGGCTGCCAAGTTCAACAAAGAGAAGCCTTGGAATATCCCAGGAGCAGCTCTTCAAATGCAATCGGAGATCAAGTGGTACAAGGTATGGCCGTTCCCCCTGTTCATTAAATATACAAACCGCTTTCCTTAAACATGCGAGTGGTAGAGCAAGCCCGTGAGTGAGTGAGAGAGAGAGAGAGAGGAGAGGGAGGCGGGAGGCCTACTACATGACACCCTATAGACTGGAATTTAAATGAGAAAAACTGAATTAGACTGAACCAACTAGGCTTTTTTCGCTTGAGACAAGCATGCCTTGGTTAAATATAATGTGAAGAAGGGTCTTTGAGCTAACCGTAGCTTGTACTTAACTAGTTTACACCTCTCAAGCAATGCATCGATCTCCCTACCATTTATCTATACTATACTACAAAATTATATAGTATACTATAAATGAGAGATAAATACATCAAAAATAGTTTCCATTTGTCAATTTTTTTTTTTTAAATAATATCTAAAATAATGTCATTGATGCCATTTTAGTAAATATCAGACTGACAAAAATAATATAATTAATTTTCATCTTTCTTTTTACCAACTATATGGACAATCTCTCCAATTTTGCTAATCACCAAGTAAATTCAAATTTAAATGCTTTGAAAGTACTCTCTCTCTCTCCTTTGTATTTTTTCTGTTTTATCAGTTCTCCAGTCCTATAATTGTTCCCATCAGTTTCAAGTATTAGTCCTTCAATCCATTAAGTCCATGTTGCTCAACTTTCACTCCAATTTCATCTTTTCTATTAAATATTTATTTATTACTTTGTATCTATTCTATATGTAATTAGATTAGTTATTCATTAAAAATATTTATTTCATTTATTTTTAAACATGCATTGTACATTTCTTTGTTCCCATCTTATTAGGGCATATTTGGATGATTGGACTAAAAATCTTGTAGGATTCATGGCTTGGGCCTTTCTTTTTTGTCTCTATGGCATCTAGGCCAGTCCACTCCAAATATATTCTTAGGTATACATGAATATAGACCTAATCCAGTCTATAATCCTATCATCCTCCTAGTTATACTGGTCTAACCTATGAATCTTATTGGATCTTTAGCACAATCATTCAGATAGGCCATTAGTATACATCTCATCCTATTACGTCCTGACCTTTGTAAGAATTCATTGTTTAATAAATTCATTTAGATTTTAATTAAGGAAAGAAACACACAAAGTATATTTGTAACCAAAGACTAGTAGCCAAGAGTATTTTCAATAAGATAGGATACTAGAGCCGACCACTCTTCAAGTACACCAAATTATAGAGTGCTTTTTCCAACAATTAGTTGAGTAAAATTTGAGTTTTTACTCAAACTTTAAAATCTTTCCGTAGCAAAATAATATTGAATCGGAACAAGGATGACCTCTATAAATCCTAGAAAATTTCGCTTGCTGAAATTCAACATATCCATCAAATTTTACTTGCTCTTAAATTTGTTTGAGTTTATAATATATCTGCATCCATGTCTTCACCTCTCGAACTTCCCAGTATGTCCAGAAATCCATGGAACCAGGCTTCTTCAAACATTACAACCTCAAACGCCAGACTGCCCAAGAGATCTTCACCGACACTCATAAGGACCTGCTCAAGAAAGCTCAAGAGTGGTTTATCAGCACCTCACAGTCGTGTTCTGTGGTCGCCGCCCTTATCGCCGCAGTTGCCTACACCTCCGCCACCACCGTGCCGGGAGGCAACAATCAGAACACGGGTTTCCCCATGTTCGAGAGCCAGTCCACCTTCCAGGTTTTCGCCATGTCGTCTCTCATCGCCCTATGCTTCTCAGTGGCGGCTCTCGTCTCATTCCTCTCCATCCTCACCTCGCGCTTCCATGAGTCGGACTTCGAGACCAAACTCCCAACGCAGCTCCTAGGCGGTATCACCGCCCTCTTCTTGTCGATTGTCGCCAACCTCGTCTCCTTCTGTGCGGGTCATTTCTACATCATCCACAACAAGCTTGAGTCCAGCGTGTACTTCTTATATGGGTTCCTGAGCCTCCCGGTGATGACATTCTTCTTTATGTCGCAGTTGCGTCTCTACGTTGATCTCATAAGGGCCCAGTTTTCCCAGGAGCCGGAACGATCCGGAGAGCCACATTGCTTCTAAGTTAACCGTTTGTTATCTCCTCTTTGTTTGTTTCTTTGACTGGATTTGTTATGGTTGGTTTGCATTGACATCCGAAAGGTTTTTTAAACCTTAATGTTTAATTTTGTGTTCTCATCCGGGAGGACTTCAATAATTGCTGGTATTGCTTGCTTTGCTGAAAGTCTATGACTTGCTTTGAAATTTCATTCCAATGTTGGTTTTTTTGTTTTTTTTTTGGGATATAATTTAGGCTTCGAGTAACAGGCATCTAAAGCTGAAGGTGTCTTGAGGATGCCAAATGCAAAGAGCCGTGCATGATTACATGGCTCTGGATGTTACAAAATCATTCATGGAGCTAGAATTCACAGCAGAAACATCATCAGAAATTGGAATCGAGCGGGAGACAAATCACCAAGTATTGGGTAATTAGAAACTTGAACCCATATTGTCCATCTATCATCCATTAAAGCTAAATAATTACACAGCACTAAATACAACAAAAACTATGTTCAGAATAAAATTGGACATAAGAAATCTCAAATTCACATATTTTTGCATGTCCTCAAGTCATCAGACAAAAACTACACAAGAAGATATCCACTGCCACCTCAGAGGATGGTAGAATGACACCGAGAAAGATCAAATATGGTCTCTAATTCCATCAACTATTTATTGTATGCACTCTAGCACATATGGCACATATTGCAGCAAATCATTAAAAAACAAAAAATCATCTGAAATTATAATATCCATCAAATACTCCTTCCTCATATATTTGCTAATGCTTATACTTATATATAATATCTGCATGTACATACTTCCTATATTATCCAAAGATGACTAGAATGTTTAGAAATATAATATATGGATGTTTGACGAGTTGAGAGAGCCTGTTAAGTGTTATATTGCTTCCTCCTCCCTTTTGTATTGTGATTGACGTCCTCCTATATTCTTACTAAGGTAGCCAACCGATATGAGCTTGGAGTTAAGCAAAACTAACTACTAACAATGGATTCTTGGTGGCTTATCACATCATCACTACAAGAAAAATTTTTTTTACCAATGGCTATTAGCGACAGTAATTTTGCATCGCTAACAACATTTTTTACTGGTAGCAAATGACAACCAACAAATTTACCATCGCAAAAAAAAAAAATTAGCAATAGCATTTTTGGTTTTTAGCGACGGCTAGTTGCATTGCTAATAAAAAGTAATTTTATTTATTTTTAATTTAGTTCTAGGACTATTAACAATGGAGTTATCTAATGAGCAATGGTATTTTACTACCGCTAATAACCTTAAATTTCACTCCCTCTCTGATTTTTCCTACTCTCAGTTCCCACGATTTTTATCTAATTGTGTGCCCTCATTTTTCTCCACCTCCCTCTCGTTTTTCCCACTGGCGACTGGACCCCTCCCCCCAATTTCCTCCTCCTCGAGCCTCCGAATCCCATTTTTCCCCACCGACGGCCAACTGACTACTGGATCCCACTTCTCCGAGCCCCCAGCCGCCTCTCTGAGCCCCCGACCATCGGATCCTAAGCCTCTTGGCCACCTCCCTTCTCCCTGAGACCCTCCCTTCTCCCTCAGCCCTAGCCGCCTCCCGAAGCCCCCGATGCCCCTCCCCCCGACCTCCTCCTGTCCCCCTCTTTTCCTCATCGTCGAATCGGGCTTCCCCGAGCCCCCAATCCTCGAACCCCCGACTGCCTCCCAAGCCCCAACCCACCTCCCCGAGCCCCCGACCCGCCTCCCCCTAGCTGTCTCCAATCCTCCTCTTTCCTCCGTCGTCGGATCTGGCTTCCTCGAGCCGTTGGTCACCTCTCCGAGCCACTGGACCACCTCCCCAAGCTGTCGGATGGTCGCCCCCGCCTCCCCCCTTCAGACGTCCAGCCGCTGGAGCGTCGTGCCGCTAACCCATCGTCAGACCTGCTGCCGGAGCTGCCAAGTGATTTTTAGTGATGGCAACGACGATGGCTCCATCACTGTCGCAACAATCCATTCCCACTTTTTTAAATTTTTAATATTTAAAATTATATTTATATAATTAATTTTAAATTCATAATATTTAAATTTAAATATTATTAATTTAAATATTAATAATATTTAAATTAATAATATTATTAATTTAAATAATATTATTTAAATTAATATTATTTTCAAGAGATAGAACTACTTTAGGAAGCTCTCCGATGGAAGTAGCCTTACTACCTTCGATGGCAGGGTTCAAGATCAGGCCACCGTTCGATTAGTTCTAACCTGCTCATCTACTCCGATGGCTGTCAGAGCAGCTCGATGATTGGACTCTAGATCCTAGACCTGGTCCAAAGTCTGAAAAAAATTTTCAAACTGGACTCAAAGAGGGATGTGGCCTGACCCACCCCTCTATCCTATTTGCTATCCTGCTTGATACTTTGGAACCTTTATGATGGGATTTGTCTAGACGCCGTGCTGGTGTGCTCGCACGACCCAGTCATCTAGCATGCTTCAAGTCTGGATGCGTGGGCCATACGTCCAAGATCGTCCCTATTTGTAAGGATGTCCTTTACTTAGAAATTCGATATTTTAAAAATTTTAAAAATATTGTATTACATATAAAGATAGATCCTTCTTTACGAGCCTTATGGTTGCTTTCTTCTTTTTATGGTTGCCTTCTTATTTTTTCTGATGATGATTCAAATTTAATTAATGGATATTAAAAAGAATGGCTCCACAGATTGCTATGGACTCTTTTTTTTTTGTTCTCATATGATGTCCATATGATGTCTAAAATCTGATGGATGCTAATAAGTTTTGCTTACTATATTCTTATGGTTGCCTTCTTATTTTTTCTAATGATAATTCAAACTAAATAGATATTGAAGGGACTGGAAAGATAAATATCAAACATAACTAATCAAAATTTCTAAATCCATGAGAGCCTCACAATGTAATTAACCGATGGCCTAATAAAACTCCACAACCTCATCATGATCTAACTAATTGTGTACAAGTACATAACATCTTCAATTCTTGACCAACTCTTTATGCATCATCAAAACAAATAAGAGAAAAATTAGGAGTCATGAAATATTAACAAAAAATTTGAACTTATACTTCCATGTATATAGAACTTTCCATCTCAAGTCTATTAGGATTTGGACTCCATCAAGTATATGAAACTTATGACTCCTATCTAAATGAGGCATTGTGGGTAAAAAAAAAAATTAGTGTCACCCATATCAAAATACGGAAAAAAAGAATAACAACACATGGCCATCTAAATATATGAAAAAAAAGGCACAAGGCATCATGAAAATATTGGGCGTTATCCATCTCCAAAATATAAAAAAAAAAAATCATGTGAGGCATCCTTAATTAAAAATATCTTGGAATTGACTCCAACACAAAGACTTTTACTAGGTATGGATAAAATCCCATCACACAAATTTTTGATTTCATCAAGATCCCTTTATGAAGCACTCTTTATGATCATACAATCTACATCGAGCAGTTCTCCACAAAAATCTTTTGTTGCAACATCATCAAGGTTTCATCCATTACATCTGTAAGAGGTTTTATCAATCTAAGTTCTCTTTGATCTCCACTGGTATGAGCCCTAATCTTCCCTCTATTTCTTCTCTATAATTAAGTTGTAATGTTTAAATCCCAGTTGATTCCTTAGGATTTTAGGATTTTCTTAAAATTTAACCTATTGATGCATCTATAACCCAAAAATTTTATATTTAATTATTGTATATACTTCTTTAACATTGTTCTTGATCTACGGCAGATGGCGCATCATAGCAGACCTATCCCTAGACCCACCAATCGATGTCGATCTTCTATCAGAGAGATCAGATGTTATGTAAGATTGTTAGTTAGCATCTACAATATATCAGTAGAAAAATAATTTTCATCTAGTAGTACAAGATCATGTGTTGATCTTTATAAAAAAAGAGGAAGAAACATAAAAATAGTATTATCTTTGTGCTAGTATGGCTATAAAGATAGAAGTCAAACTCTGTCGGATGATAAATACTTGTGTCAACCATGGTTCCTAATCAAATTATTATAATGTTACTTTCTACTCCAAGCATACAAAATACCATGTTACATTTATAAACATGGTATAAAGTTAAGATATCATGATATACAGTTAAATAATTATGATACATAGTTATTTTATTCTGGTACACAGTTAATCCAATATGATACATAGTTATTTTATTCTGGTATACAGTAAATCCAATATGATACATAGTTATTTTTATTTTTAGAGATTATAGATCATGTCTTCCTAAGGCTGGAGCCATTATAGCTAAGGAGAGTGCTCTCATGCAACCAACTCGCATGGTTCTGCGACACACATACCATGTGGTAAACTCTAATACTTTAAATATTTTTTATATTATTTTATCCTTTATTATCTAATATAATATTCTTTATGATGTCTTAATACTCTCAGGTTCGGACGTCGTGGGGTCATCAATGACCCCATGGTCACATGTACCAGCGCTCGACTCTCAGAGTCAATGGCATGGTAGAGGATCCATCCAGCTCGCAGCACCTCCGACTCGATCGGAGGATAGAAAGCTTATCTACATTCAGAGCCGCTGATAAATACTATATTTTTATTGAATTTATTTAAAATTTAGCCATTGTAGAGTCTAACATTTATTTTTCAAAATTAATTTTATAGCACATTTACAGAGATTATGGTGCCTCGTGTGATTACCGAGATCATCCGACGATTGATGCTGGGGTCGGTGAATAAGTTCTCTAGTTGGCTATCGGGGGCTTGTGATGCAGCCTAGAAGATGTTCTTGATAAGTCAAAGATATTTATTTTTAAATTTATGGTAGGTTTGTATTCTATTTATTAATACACGCTTGCTTCTACTTGCAGAGATACTACTGATTCGAGACTCCTTAGGATGAGGAGACTGACTGTCAGATCTTCGAGAAGGTGGCCACTCGTAGATTTTGAGATAGGCTATACAGCCTTAGGCAGTCCGTCAGACAGCACTCCAATTCCGAGTCACCATTAGACTGAAAGTTTTATATAGATCACTGGATGTAGACAGACATATGGGAGGCCCTCTACGACTAGTGGAGTACTGAAGAGTACTATGGTAGGTGACAGAGAGCACAGCAGAATCGGTCTGCCTAGCAGCATCTGATCGAGTACACCGGTGGCTCCATTGGCACATATATTATGACCAATAGATTGGTAAAAACTCTACACTTAAATTAATTTCATATTAAATTGATCATATATTTATTTTAATTAATTTAATTTTATTATTTATTTATTATAGACATGGTAGCTGATCATGCACCAGGATAGCTACAGATATGGGAGGTCATACACCAGTCTAGGAAGACTGTATAATTAGTTAGATCCTCGATCTTGATAGATCGTGATAATAAATTTAAAATATTATTTATTAAATTTTTATATATACTGATATGTATGTACTAATAAATTTTTAAACTGTATAGATGGATTATATAGAGTATCTCACATTGTAGCATAGTGAGGATCCATCCTCTCAACCTCTCCTTGATCTCAAGAGATGGCTCCAGACCATTGGAGGGGTGAGTAGGAGCCGAATTATAAGATTCGGCCACAACTTCGACCCTTCAGCACCTCGGTACTCTTCGTCAACATCCTCCTCTCAGGGCTCGATGACCCAGATGGGGGCTAACGCACATGTGGAGGAGGTCGTGGAGAGGCTTTGAAGCCGACGACCTCAGAGCTTCCGAGATACCATTTGTGATACAGTTGTTGAGATTTTTCGAAACCTACTTCTACATAATCAGCTAGACTCGTTATTACAGCCATCATAGTAGGTAAGTCTATTAATAATTTTTTTTACTTATTTTAAATTTTTATATTTAGAAGCTTCACATGTTTAGGTTTGAGTCCGGAAAGATGACTTAGGGGATAAAAAATTAATCTAACCATCCAAACGATGGGCCATGCCAAAGGTGTCTATAGCTCCATAACATCAAATAAAATGTGTAAAAATAATCTATTCGAGAATCGAAGTAGTATATCAAAATATACGTCTTCATATCGACATATACATTTTTGTATCGAAACTTATTAATAATATTTTATTTTTTTTATTACAGGATATTGGGACATCTAGTTCTCATCCATCAGCTGCTGAAGAGGATGTACAAGAGGAAGAGAAGAATGAGGAGGACGACGAGGAGGATCTTATATGATTTTTTTTAATATGCATATAATTTTTAAGCTTGTAAAATAGTATAAATTTATAAAATTATATAATTTATTTTTTAATATAATATAATTAATTTTTTATTTATGATTGTGCTAAATAATTGTTATTTTATTTATAATAGATTTAAAAAATAATTATTAAATATATTTTAAAATATTTAATTATAAGTTTTTTTAAAAAAAATAAAAATTATTAGCGACAGCTCGTCGTTAATAATTTTTTTAAAATTTTAATTAAAAAATTAAAAAACTATTAGCGACGGTAATAGCGACGACAACTTCCATTGCTAATAATTTTTTAATATTTTAATTAAAAAAAATTAAAATTATTAGCGATGGTATTTGTTGCTAATACCATCGCTAATTACCATTTTAGCAATGAAGGAATTACCATCGTTAATAATAGCAATTAATGATGAGATTATTTTCGATGAATTTTTAGTGATTGCAAAATAGCTATTAGCAATAACAATTAGCTGTCGTTAATAATCTAATTTTTTATAGTGCATTCTATATTCTTTGCATAATAAAACCATCAAATAAACCTCGAGAATTTCTTGTGCAGAGTTGACTCCTATGTATCTTTACCAAGCCATTATAGTCTTATCATTTGATTCATCTTCATGCGCTTGACGCACAACATGTTCTTGCGAACCTTTATGCAACTTAGTTTCTAGGGGAAACATGCGTGTAAAATAAGCTCAAATTTCCATGGAGGGTTAGCTATTACTGGTCTTCCCCGTGGTATTCTGATTAGTTTATACTAGTCTCTGTCACAATTGATTTACATGATACGCGTAACATGTTTCTCAAACAATGTATCACATGCAATTTATGTGATTGAAAGAGCATGCAGTTTCGGGCTATAACATGAATCGGACATTGCTAATTCTGGAGTCTTTACCATTACATATTAGAAGATTGGTAGACAAATAATAAATATATTAGAGATCATTGATATTTTCTTGTATCATATTAATGGACTGAGCCACTTCTAGAAACTCTAAGGTTGAGGCTAGTAATTAAAATAAACAAACTATCCAGGCCTGGGCCTAACCAAAAAAAAACAACAAAAAAAAAATCAAACTATGAATTGAAGCATGCCCAAGATCTAGGATGGTAGGAAAGCAAAATTCTTTATACACTGCTTGTGACGTAGAAAATCTAACATGGAGTGCACCATCTCACCCGATTGATCTACATAGTACTCTTGTGGCTTAATGTGATCAGATGTCCGAAAGTATGAAAAAAATAGAGATGGTGCATTGTTCCATCATCGAATATATTTAATATATATTATAATTTATTTTTTAAATTTAACATAATGACAATATCCATTCCTTTCAAGATGATATTTTAACTATTTTGCAGTTTGGTTAAATATTTCGAATGCCGCTCTTTTTCCTTTTCTTTCTCATTTTGTTTAGCTTCTATATGTTCAAAAAAAAATTGCAGCTACAATTATACATCCAAGATGGAAGGAAAAATTGTACGTCCAAGATTGTTGATTAGTATCTAGATAATATTATTCATCCAAGCAATATGTTCCACCCATCAGAGAGTAAAATATCATCTGTAGATACTTTATTAAATTTTTGTGGTAGTTCTTTTATTATAGTAGCTTTTTTAGAAGTTAAACAAATTTGATGCGTTACATATATTCAAATAGAGTTCTTTTTTCAGTTTTTGAATGCTGCATTGTCAAAACTATATATGGGATGCATTTTACCTCTAGCATGTCCTAATTTTTAACATAAAATATCATAAATTTAATCTATTATGTTATAAGTTTGGAAGGCATTTTACCTATAGATATATTAAGGATATATTAAGAATAAATAAAAAAATATTTTTTTGATTGATGAAAAAATAATTTAATTATTTTTTAGATGAAAATTTTTTTATTTTATAAATAAATATTATTTATAAAAAAATAATTTATCTTTTTTTTTTTTTGAAATAGAATGAAGGACCAAGCTGCTGGCTTCATCATATTTATTTGATTATAAATTACAGTACGGATAATGATTGAAGAGCGATAAGAATTGAAAAATAAAACAGGAAGTGGGCCCTTCTCTTCTATACATCCTTGTCGTGGTAAGCTTTAAAGCAGTTGCATGTTAGTATCCCAGCAGCTACGATTATGGGATGGAATGTTGAGGTCCCTTTGATGTATTATGGCGGGAATTCTCAAAAGAAAACACCCGAGAAGCTGTCTTGTGTCTTGTTGATACAATATCTGACAACCTGTCATCTTTGGATCCCTGCGTTGAGTGACGCCTGGCTTCTTTAGATTGTCCCCAGAACCGATCATAGTCTCGACATTTGAGTAAGAAACTATCGTCTTACTTCTTCGGTACCTGAAGATCTGGATGTAGCCCATTGCTCTCAGCATCCAGTAGGGAGGATATAAATAACATGATCAATAAAAAAATTAATTAATTTTTTATAATATTTATTTATAAAAGAATAGAATTTTGATTCGATATTGTAGAATTCCAGACAACTAATTAAATTTTAATTCAGATAATATCACTCTTGTCACTTAAGCAAAAGTACAGAATTCAATTGCATGCGTGCGCGTGTGTGAATTTTTTTTCCAGACACCATTGTTTAAAGGAATCTTTTATCTCATTCCTCAACTAAAGAAAATCTTGAACCCTCAAAGCCATGGAATCCAGTGAGAAAATATAGAGCCCAAATTTGCCGTCGAACTACTTACCAATCCAATTTGGAGCTTGACATGGTTCCCGTAAATGATGCTACTCCACAAGGACCACACCAAAGCCCACAAGTTGCACCAATCTTTTCATACCAAGCTGAAAGGGATCGCTTGGTAACTAGTTCGAGCTGTGTCGTGATATTTTCCTCTCTACATAGGCTAGACTCAATTAATGATGGAATCGACAAACTATACCCTAAAAAGAGCATGGCCCTACAAAAGGTGGGTCTACTGGATGTATGGTTGCGATAATTAATATCAGATCATGGGGCTGGTACAGCTAAAAAGGGAATACTTTAATGATACATCAATGTACGTCCATTACACCAGCAAAACTTGCATACGCTGACACCCCCACACCCCAACTAAGCTAACAGTCAAAGTTAATGTTTGACTGGACCATGGTTTGGTTCAGGAGTAGAGTTACAGGGTGCATGTAGTTGATTTAGGTTGATAACACGACCGTCCATTTGGTGAACCTTAACATCAAAGCCTGTCTCTTGAAAGTGACTCAGATTACAAACCATCCAAATCCGGGATCATCTTTTGTACATCTTTTTAGTGTGATACGTGAGACTCTTATAATTTTATCCTTCTACATTGGGAATTTTTACGTGGAGACCTATAGCAAATGTGCGATTAATATACAATCCTCCATCATATCTCAATATTGATACCATTAGAACTACTAACTTTAATTTGTATTGTAATGTAAGTCACATTATTTTTGTTTTTCCCGATAAAGGGAAGCCAAATATTAGAAGAACATGTTTACATAATATAGCATATGCACCCTGTTGCTGCTCGATTCAGTCGAGGTTAGAGAGAGGACGAACGAGCCTTGCACAGAGATGCTGACGATGGAGTGACCTGCAAAACAAGTCGAAACTGGAGGTTTTTGCTCTGGCAAAGATCCTCCGATGCTCAAGTCAGATTCAGAAAATAAAGAAATAGTAATGAATTCTCTGAGAGGAATTACTTAGCTTACCTTGGTCCTCGAGGCTTTGGTTGCTTATATAAAATACTGTTGAGCAGCTGGTCACACAGCTGTGAGATTGTGCGATCCTGAGATTGTAGGACATGCCATAACGGATGAGATGTTTCAGCCCTCAATTGCTCCCGCAAGATTGGAGGAATTGGTTATACCTGAGTCTATTGACTTGGAACAGACAGCTGTCACGTACATTAGGAGGTAAGTCGGCTGTGATAATAGGGATAGCCTACGTGCTAAGGTATTGGCCTGCCAAGGCAACAGGGGTAACCTACACACCGGGCAGACCATACAACAGATTAGATGCAAGTAGCTCTACTCTGTATATGACTCTGCGTGCCTCAGCTCTGCTCTTAGACTAGCAGTCCTGATGATAACCGAAAGATCTGAGACATCTCATGGTTAGCATGCTGATCCGAGGTACTCACGATAACCACCATAATACTATCCCCCTACTTCTGAGTCTGAGAATCAAATGAAAGGAGTATTCTGAAAGTTGTATCTTGGATTTGAAGATGTATGCTCTCACGCTTTTGCATATGTTCGATATTTAAGATTACTGACATCACCTTAGCACAATCGTTGTGAATGATTGTAACTGATAGGACCCCATAGCTGATAGTTTTTTCAAAAATTTAATTTCTTAGGTGGTAGCTTTTTATCTTTACTTTCGACCCCCTTTAAAATTAGGCTCCTAAGTGCTTAGTCAGAGAAACATCATCACAAGGGCTCCCTGCTCCAGACTTTCATCACGACCTTTAGAGACAAGATGATTTCAAAACTCATGAAGAAGCTTAAAATAGCGTTGGCCCGAAAAAGATAAACCAAGGCTCCATTCGTTGGTCCTTCAGCTCCAATGGATGACCATGCCCAAGCTCCGATCATCGAATCAACTCCTACGGTCATGGGAGATGGAAATCCCCTTCCAATTGTTGGGCCAGTGGTTACCTCGTCGGAAGATGTGGTAAGAGTCCCACCGGAAGGAACTCTAACAAAAGAGATGCCAGTGGAGGGGACACAAATGACAAGCGCAGCTAGCTGCCCTGAGGAAGTTCTGGCTATGGTAACATAGGTGGAGGACGCGGCTGATCATCTTGAGAGGGCTCTGATAGTGGTGGTGGAAATCGAGGAGTCCCCAGAGCCAACGCTTCCTCCTAAGCGCTTTCCCCTGGCCATCACTCATGTGGGTCATTCACAATCGATGTCTTCTGCTCCTTCTGTGATAGAGGACCTCCAAGTTGTGGTTGGACTTCTGAAGGACTTTTTTTCTCCATCTGAGAGGCAACTTTTGGATGGACAAGAAGCCCAACAGTAGATGTTAGGTGCTCTCATATCTCTCACCCAGGTGGGGAGTCCTTGGGCATATTCTTTTAACCCCTTATAATCTGCGACATTTTAATACTTATTTATAAAATTTTGCATACATGGGGCATTACCTAGCCAGTTTCGATGGTCCCACCCCTGATGCTTCGGTATTGGAGCCTACAATGGCGAGGGAGGAAATAAGCTTACTGAGATACCAGTTGGAGTAGATAGAGAGAAATAATGGTGAGTTGAGAAAAGAGCTCAGTTCCTCCGAAGAGGCCCTTCAAGAAGCCAAGGAGCTGATCAACCGTCAGGAAGATGAGTTGAGGAAGGCTAAAAGGAGGATTGACAACCTCGAGAAGCAAAGGTCTAGGGCCAAAAAAGATTGGTGCCACACCCGTGATGACATAGAACGCTTGAGGAGGATATTTAGAGAGAAGAGAAGCTGAGATTATATCTCCTCCGAGGCTCATTCTCCTAAGGGTCCCAATAGAAGATCACCTGAGGGCTAGAATTTCAAGTGGAGCAAGCCGCAGAGAGGGGATGCCTCAGAGGAGTGAGGGTTCTGCCCTCAAGGGAGTCCAAGTGACTCCGGAGCTGACTGCACCTCCAGCTAAACTTCAGGAGGCTTTGTCAACAACGAAGTACCTAAAGGAGAAGTTAAAGGAAGAAAAGAAGAATAACAACCTCCTTTAGTGCAAATTCATAGATCAAGAGCTTCTAAACAAGAATGCTGAAAGAAAAAAAAATGTCTGATGAAAAGAAGGGCTGAAATTATAAATCAGATCTACAAGATGACATTCTTCGCAGGCTTTGAGAGATGTAAAGCGATGGCTCGGGTGCATCTCCTTGCTAAAAGTATTGAGCTTCTTCAGGCCAATTATCTAGACGAGAGCTTATTGGCCATGGTGGAGGACAGTGTAGAGAAATTTGCAAAGATGTCTCATTATTCTGGTGAAACAAATAGGATCAATGTGGCCATCCAGACTGAAGATGCTACCGATGTCGGAGGAGACTATTTCGAAGCAAACCATCTTGACGGTGCTTCAAAGTAATGACTTACACCACTTCTTCTTTTTTTTTGACAATCCAAGTGATGTAGTCAAATTCTATGTAAAATAAATAAAATTCACCTTTCACTATTAAAATTCACCATGCTCAACTTGGTGTGGATCACATTACGAGCCATGTTAATTGAATCGTAAGCTAAGCCAAATATGATCCAAGCCATAATTCGAATTATGACCCGAGGTACATGGCACATTGAAAGTCTACATCATCCATCATGAGGATTTTTGAAAAGACTGAAATTTTAATCATCCACACGTAGCAAGTACCGCTGCACGTTTTTCACGTCTCTCTAATAGTGGTGCAGAGCATGATTTGCCTGCCGCTTGCATTAACTACCAAATTGGCGGCAGGAGCTGTGAATCACGGGCAATTACCACGTGTCAGGTGTCCATTCAAGTCTCATAGATCCATGCCTTAAGCAATTAATGCAATGAAAAGAAATATCATTTAGAGATCACTTTGATCCTGGATCTATTTAAGGTTCAAGTGGCATAGGTCTTTAGGGTTTTTGTCCGTCCTTTTCTTTTTGTTGCAAGTTTTCTTTCATCCTCCTCCATTCTTTCGAAAGTTTCTTTTTTATGAGGAGAATGGCCTTCAAAAGCTCCGACTTTGCACTGCTTGGGTTTCGGTCTGAGGTGACAGAGAGGGACATACTCCTACTTTACGAGTAGTACCAGATTCTCTTAGCATTTCAGCTTGAAGTTCTAGGAGTGAATGACCGTATTTGCCAACCTTTCCTGGGCAGGATGAGCCTCCATGAGGAATGCTTCTGGGCCAGACTGAGGCTTCCCCTTCATTCTTTCTTCATCATCCTCCTCCAATACTTTTAGGTGTCATCATGCTCAATAGTTTCCAACTTATGATGGCACATCTATGGTTTTACTGCAATGTGCGTGCTGGCTGGAATCGACCCCAACATCACACTCTTCTGCTTCTTCTTCAGCCTAAAAAGGCATCTAGAGTCTCATAGGTGGTACTACGTGTCACCATGGAGGAGGAAGAACATCCGTCCGCTACTCCAAAATATTCCAACGGCAGTCCATGACTGGAAGTGATGTTTTCTTTTCATCTCTCAAGTATCAGGTGAAGATTGGAGGCTTGTCGCCTAGGGTGAACCTCAAGAGCCAATATTAAGAGAGCCCTTGATGGATGAATGCCTGAGGCAGGAGGTGGAAATCCTGCACAAATTCAAGATCCTGGAGCTAAAAGAACTTCTTCGACCCATACGCTATTCAATATCGGCATCAGTCTGGTTGGCCCTCAAGGTGCACACACATCACCTACCTTGGAACCATCCATTTTTTAACTTTCTCCTTTTTTTTTAATTAAGCCTTTGGCTATGCCAGTTGTAGAGACTGCTATAGAGATGGGTCTGACAAAAACAAAGAAATTGAAGAAGATGACTCATCAAAAAAGGATAGCTGAGCTTGCAGACTGTCAGAGCACCCCTATTAGGACCGAAAGTCCCCCAGCACTACTTGCTTCTGGGTTGGAAGAGCTTGAACCTCCCCATGCTGATGACTTTAGAATTATGAGGGTGGTTCATCAGCTGCCTCGGCCTCCGACGGGGATCAAGGAAGCCAAATAGACTATGGCTTCGAGCGGATAGCTTTAAGCCTGCCAACCCCTCCAGGACCGCCAGCTTTGTCAAGTCCCCAAGTCATTGACTCTTTCCCCAAGGGAGCGTCGGTCAAGATAGTTGGGACTTTCAGGACAGTGTCAGCTGGAGTTTCTAGAGCTGCGCCAGCCAGACTGGAGCTAGAAGCTTCAGCTCTAGAAGATTACAAGTTGGCGCATGAGCTGTTCGTCGGAATGCTCCTCCCAACCGACATGACCAAGCTATCAGCCATACCGTGCAGAGAGATGAGGAAAGCAGCCATGGAGACCATCATCCGGATAAGTGGGAGCCCCTGTAATTTTATTCACTCAGTGCGTATTTATCCTGAGTACTGATAGAAGGTTTCTTTTAATAGCTCATCCATTACTTGAATGGGTATATAGAGAGCTCCATCGAGCTTGCAAAATATGTAAAAAAGTATGAGCTTGAGGCCAGGATGCTCAAGGGCGCAAAGGACAAGGCTACGAAGGAGGCTGGAGAGGCTTCCATGAGAGCCGACACTGTTAAAGGAAGAGTTGATGATGCTGAAGCGATGTTAAGCAGAGCTGTTGAGGAGAACTTCAGGTTACTAGAGAGAATAAAGGGGCTTAAGGCTCGGCTCGAGGAGAATGCGACTGCAGTCGAAGAGAACTCTCGACTACGGAGACTAATAAAGGAACTTGAACCTCAGTTGGGGGCTGCAGAAAAGAAGATAGTAAAGGTCGCTTCTAAGGTCGCTGCAGACTTTCAAATGTCAGTGGAGTATTAAGATGAGAAGATTGAATTTGCTGCTGACACTTACAACCTTAGAAAGCAGTCAGTCCGAGACAGAGTCATCGCTAAGTATCCGAAACTGAATCTAAACTTTTTAGATGAAGTTTGGGATCCTACTGTAGCTGATGAACTCATAACAGGTGCTTCAACTCCGACGTCGCTTCTTAAACTTTTTGCTGTTTCTTCTTTCTTTACTTGGACCTTCAAAGTTGTTGTAAAAACTCTCATTATAAATATTTTATAGAGGATGAATAAATAAAATTTGCTCTTCTTACTTTTCGCCTTTCACTCATGCTTGTACACTATTATACAGTACACAGACTAAGTTAGGACACCAGAACTTGTAATGAACTTAATTCCAATCATAGGAATTAGAAATGTTTCGAATGAAGAAACTTCAACGACAATCGATTTTTTTTTTTCAACCAACTTTTCTTTTAAGCTAGGGCTGATTAGAGGCAATTGCTCTCATCTACCGATCAGAGGCAATTCCTAGCATGTGCTAATCTAAGGCAATAGTTAACGTATGCTGATCTGAGGCAATGGTGAACGCATGTTGATATAAGGGGGTCATCTGGATGGCATCTTCGCTCTACCCTTTTCAATGCTAGCGATCATGGAGAATGATGGCTATTGACTTTTCTAATAGAGTAGTGCCTGAGAAAGTGTGTAGGACCTATGGGAATGCACCACGTAATCACACCTTGGTTAGAAAAGCATCGCCTAGACTTATTTCTGATGGTGGGAAGGCCCACCATTCATTACTTGGTGGACAACTGTATTCCCTTAAGCCGTTGATTGGCTGTTGGTGTGGGCACTGGTGCCTATAAAATAGGGACCAAAGGGCGTAGAAACTCTATATTTTATCTTTTTCCTTCGCTGAAAGTTCTCTTCTCTATCGTGATGGCATCGCCCTCGCGTCCCCCATTTCATCCTCTTTTGCCAGTGATGAAGCCCAGAGTGAAGGAGAGATGGACCTTTATAAGAGAGGCTTGGAGGAGAGCAAGAGCCAAGCATGCTGATCCATCCACTTCTCACAAGGTGCCTCCCACCTCACAATCTCCGCTGAAGCCTAGGGGTGGGCACACCCCACAACTCGAATATTTTCCTCTTAACATCCGGGCTCACTGCATCCAAGAGTACCAGAACTTCATAGAGTTTGAGAGGGAGGCCATCAACATTGCTGTCGACGGATTCATCGATGGTTTTGAAAACTGCAAGGCCTGCTTGTTGCAGATGATGCCATACCTAGAGATCGATGGCTTCCAGCCTAGGAACAATGACGAGGAGGCTCCATCGAATGGGGATTAAACTTTTTATTTTTCTTCATGGACAAGGACTGAGCTGATCACCACTAGGGAGACGGTGATGTATAACAATAACTCCTCACCAGGCTGAGGCTTCGAGAGCAACAATGGAGAGCTAAAGTATTGCTTCAACTCCTTAAATGCCTTCTTGCACTCAACAGTCTACTGAAAGTTTTTTTACTGTCTGAGGGTCTGAAAGAAAGGGAGGCACCTAACAGCGACGAGGAGGCTCTGTCGAATGGGGATTAAACTTTTCATTTTTCTTCATGGACAAGGACTGAGCGGATCACCACTAAGGAGACGGTGATGTATAACAATAACTCCTCACCAGACTGAGGCTTCAAGAGCAACAATGGAGAGCTAAAGTATTGCTTCAACTCCTCAAATGCCTTCTTGCACTCCATAGTTTACTGAAAGTTTTTTGACTGTCTGAGGGTTTGAAAGAAAGGAAGGCACCTCTCAACCGATCTAGAGATAAAATGGTTGACCAAAGCAACCTTATCGATAAGATACTGCACTTCTTCGATAGTCCATGGTGGCATCATCTCAAGGATGGCCTTGATCTTCTTGGGGTTCGCTTCAATATATCTTCGTGAGATCATGAATCCAAAAAGTTTGCCAGCGATAACTCCGAAGGCACACTTTGCTAGATTTAACTTTATTTGAAATCAACAGAGGGTGTCGAAAGTCTTTCGAAGATCAGCAACATGGTCTGGGGCTGCTCAGCTCTTGACAAGCATGTCATCCATGTATGCCTCCATATTACGGATGAGTTGATCCTTAAAAATTTTATCCACCAACCGCTGATAGATGGCCCTTGCATTCTTTAGGTCAAATGGCATCATCCTATAATTATAAAATCTATGATCAGTAACAAAGATTATTTTCTCCTCATCTTCAGGTACCATTCAGATCTGATTGTAACTAGAGAAGGCATCCATGAAGCTGAGGAGCTCATGTCCAAAAGTAGCATCCACTAGCTGGTCTATCTAAGCCAATGGATAGCTATCCTTGGGATACGTTTTGTTTAAGTTGATGAAGTCGATGCACAAGTGTCATTTTCCATTCATCTTTTTGACCAGCACAACATTCGTCAGCTAGTCGGGGTACATGACTTTCCTGATGAAGCCAGTCTTGAGCAGTTTATCCACTTCCTTAGCTATGGCCCTCTAGCACTTTGGGATAAAGCTCCGCTTCTTTTGTTTTACCGAATGGCAGGTCGGATCCACTCTCAGGTGATGGGATATCACCGCTAGATCAATGTCGGGCATATCCACAGCCAATCAGGCAATGAAGTCCACATTCTCCTACAAAAGAGAAATAAGTCGACTCTTAGTTACCTCATCTAGATGTGAGCCGATCTTAATCATTTGGTTGAGGTCCTCCTTCCTCAAAGGAACATCCAGGAGGTCCTCTGTTGGTTGGGCACAATCCTCGATCAAATCATCTCGAGTGTCCTGCCCTATTAGAAGCTCAAGCTAGATCTCTGCTTGAGTAGGTTGGCCCTCTACCTTGAGCTTGATGATAAAATATTGTCGGACCATGGCTTGATTGCTTTTGATTTGCCCCACTCCATTATTGATCGAAAACTTTACCATCAGGTGGTAACTCGATACAATGGTCTTTAAAGTCCACAAGTTCGGACGGCCAAAGATTGCATTGTAAGTCAAGAAAAATTTGACTACCAAGAAGTTCACTTGGATTGTTGTTCACTGTGGTGGAGTACCCACAGTAAGAGAGAGCTTAATCATCCCCTTCGAAATCACTAAACTTTTGGAGAAACTTTGAATTAGGATGCTAAATCTACTTAGCCAATCTGATGTAAACCTCATTTGGGTGAAGACAAAGTAGTACAAAATATCAACCGAGCTTTCATTATCAATACAAATATGATATACATTAAAATCAGTGATATTTGCTGTTACAACGACCGTATCATTGTGTGGGACAAGTACACCTTCCACATCCCGCTTGATGAAAACAATGGCATCTTCAGGCCTATCCTTGAGCTGCGGCCTCTTTGCTTCTTGGAGCTCCACCGATCCAGATGACCCTCTATTTATCATATGAATTTTTTCTCGGATAGGCTGGTCTTCCATTACTGCCTACTCCCCTGCCACTTCTCTCCCCTATTGCACTGACGCTGGCTGCGGCTGGGGCAGAGGGAGTGGTTGCTGGGGCAAAGGAGGTGGCTATTGAGCTCTCGGAGGTCGGTGTTGAGGTGCTATCCTCCAGATGAAGTGATTCAACCACTCTTACCTGACAAGCCTCTCAATTTCGTCTCAGAGCTGTAGGCAGTTTTTAGTGTCATGGCTGTGGTCATGATGGTAGAAGTAGTATTTATTTGGATCACGACGGCACTCCAGCTTCGTCAATATGTTTTAAGGCTCCAGTAACTTGGTTCGTACCCCCATCAATACCTTTCCCCTAGAAACAGTCAAAGGTGTGTAATTAGTGTAATGCCTAGGAGGTGAGGGTTGTTGATCCCCTCTCTGGAGACTTTGAGATCGATGATTTCAGGATCCCTTATTCTTCCACCATTGAAATAGAGATCTAGAGTGCTTGTGAATTCTCTCCTCTTGTCTTGGAGGGTGCTCCTTATTCTGTTCTGCCGTAACAAAACTGACAGGGATCTCCTCAGTAAAAGCCTCCTCCGTGCGGGCATACTTCTCCACACGGGCCAGCATATTTAAAAAATTTTGAGGATAAGTCTTCGTCAATGACTTTTTCAAGTCATTCTTCAGTAGGCCGTCCATCATTGTGGCCATCATGGTCGACTGGTCCAGATCACGGACCTCCAAGATCATCATGTTGAAATGATTGACAAAAGCACAGATCAACTTACCCTCCCTCTGCTTGATGGTGTTGAGGTAGTCGAATCGCTTCTACTATTGTCAGTTACTGACAAAATGGCCAACGAATACCAACATAACTCTTTGAAAGAGTGGATAGATACTAGCTTCAAACTCGAATACCACAGTTTGATGGCCCTCTTGAGGGTAGGAGGGAATGCTCGATAGAGGATAGTATCGAATGCTCCCTGAAGGAGCATCGCTATCTTGAAAGTCTCTACATGATTGATAGAGTCAGCAGTCTCATCGTGGACCTCTAGATGGAGCAATTTGAAGTACCGAGGGAGTGGCTCCTACACTATCCTCAGTGCAAAGGATGGCTCACTATTAAACTCCTCATAAGGCTACATCGAGGAGTGGTTATTATTGAGAGCATTCTCAATCTTCTTTTCCATCTACTTGCCGAGTGTTCAAAACCGCCTTTCGATATTGAGATCTTGAATAGTGCAAGCCTTAGAATGCTACAAAGAATGACGATCAGATGTTGAATCATGCCTCAATCACATACTAGGAGATCGCCATCTGGCCAGCTACTGGGCCCTAGGATGGCTCTGATGAGTCTATCTCCTCTTTAGGCTCTGAGGAGGCACACACAGCTTTGGCTGCAGCAGTGGCTGAGGAGCCGAGTGTGCAGCCAGATTTGATGGGGGCCCCACAGTAGGAAGTGCCAATGGTGCTGTCGAGATAATCATCGATTGCACCACTTAAGGGGGTAAAGGGCAGCTTAAGTAGGCTGCTACACCATTGGAGGAGATGCATAAACAGTCTGGACCGCTTGAACAGTGGCCGTTAAGTTTTGGGCCTATTGGAAGAGCAAGTTAAATTGATCCGACGTGATCAATGCTGGCTGGACTGGCGGAGGAGTCTCGATTGTCGATTGTTGTGTCCGACTGTTGGCTTGGCTCTCCGCCCAATGAGAGGCGGCAGCGTTGGAGAGCAAGGACGATGCTCGTTTTGGAGGCATAATGAAGATTAAGTTCTTTCTTTATCTATTGCTACTTAATTTGATCGAGGTTAGAGAGAGGGCGAACGACCCTTACACAGGGATGCTGGTGTTGGAGTGACCTACAAAATAAGTCTAAACTAAAGATTTTTACTCCGACGAAGAACCTCCGAATCTCAAGTCAGAATCAAAAAATAAAGAAGCAGTAATGAGTTCTCTGAGAGTGATTACTTAGCTTACCTTGATCCTCAAGGCATTAGTTACTTATATAGAATGCTGTCGAATAGCTGGTCACATAGCTATGAGATTGTGCGATCCCAAGATTGTAGGACATGCTATAACGGATGAGACATTTTAGCCCTTAATCACTCCCATGAGATTACGAGAGTTGGTTATGCTTGAGTCCATCCACTTAGAGTGGATAGCCGTCATGCACATCAGGAGGTGAGTCGACGTGATAATAAGGGCAGCCTATGCGCTAAGATATTAGGCTGTTGAGGCAATGGAGGTAACCTATGCACTGGGCAGATTATGCGGAAAATCCGACACAAGTAGCTCTACTCTGCATACGGCTCTGCATGCCTCAGCTCTGCTCTTAGGTCAGTAGTCTCGGTGATAATTGAAAGACCTAAGATATCCCATGATTAGCACACTAGTTCGAGATACTCATGGTAACCATCGTAACACATCTCAAAATAATAATAATAAAATATTAAAGAAGACGCTGCTCAGAACAGAAAAAGTGACGGAAAGCCCAAACCCATTTGATAGGAAAAAAGCAAGAACATGCGAGAATAAGTGAAGACAAAACCAATGAGCCAGAAAACATAGAGGAAATCGCATAGGAGGAAAACCAATATTGCGGCACCTGAGAGTTGTAAGATGTTGAACAGCCAATAATGGAGCAGTTGAGAACTCTGAGATGTCGCAACTGGAACCCGGCATAAGAAGGAAAGTCCAAATATCATGAAATTTGCAGAATACATACACAGCAATGGATGTGCACTAATAGAGTATATGGTGTACAGTAAGCCGAAGATATAGAGTATTGTGTACAGTAAGTCAAAGATCGGAAGTAGTTGAAGAAAGAAAGAAATTACTACTACAGAATGGAGCAATGGTAGCAGTTTCAAAGCACTCTGTGTCCTAAAAAATCACTGTCATAGCCTACGGTAGCAGTTCCACTATCGCTGCCACTGTAGCCATTGCCGTAGATCTATGGCAGTAGTTATTGCCACTGAGCCTAAACTATCTGCGTCAAGACCTCGTCAAGCTGCTCCCAGCTGACGACCCTGGAAGCGTGTGAGGAGACGCTCGCATCAGATCAGTAGCTAGTCGGCGTATATCTAGGCCTATAATGAATCTTCCCAGAATGATCAGGTTTCAAGATGTGAGACAGATGGTCATGGAAGCCAGACCGCTCTGGGTCCTCGCTCCCAAGCATGTCTAACTACTCCTGCAATTATAAATTTAAATAAAATCTCAAACAATCACATACATTGTCAAAGCAAAATGAGTAAATCATAAGAAATGCTATAACATACCATTATTACTTATAAAAATCCTCCCGACCATGGTGTTCATTGGTCTGCGCTTCTTGTCCCTACAACTCGAATGGAAGATGGCACTATGGCTGGGCATCACCCCCTCTCTCATCAGCTACAACAATCAATCATGCAACTTGTTAGAAACACGTAAAAATAACAATTCAATAACTTATAAACTAAAGGATCAGAATTCATTATCTGTCTATACACATTACTGGCCATAGATTCACAGTCAAGAGTGTGCTTGTACTCCTGAGCAGTCCGATTCTCATAGTTTAGATGAGATATAGCCTAAAAAATATTTAAATTACATAAATTAAAATCAAATATAATTGTCAGTATAACAAAAAATTCACATACTATAAATTATACTTGGAACTCCTAGCTCCTCCAATGCCTGACCATCCCCTCCCACATACTCGGGGGACAATCCACAATCCAAGGAATAAGCTTCACCTCTGTGTCTCTATGGTGATCTAGCCATCCTTTGTAGAGCTTGACTTTGTAGTTTCAATATAACTCTCCAATCTTTTATAGTTGGATATCTCAAACTCTCTCATGATCTGAAAAGTTGTACCACCTTGCACAAAGTTATCAGAAGTCAGTTACAAAATTATTTTAACCAAATATAGTGTAAACATATCACATGCATATATATAAGATACACTTACCCAAACCTCCTCCCACACCCAGTCCTTGACACCAGTGTCTATCAATCATCAGTCTACGGGCAGTACATAAATGATGTCGAACTACCTCACAAGCATACCAAAAAAGAAATACATCTCTCATGCGGTCTCCTCTACTGGCCTCCCCTCCACATCGTACTCTATCATAATCTGATGCTGGCAGTTTCACACATACGGCATGCATATGGGATCATGAAAGATCCTATTGGATAATGCACCTAAAATGAAAATACATTACGAATATATAAAAGTATGCAATAACTATAAAAAAATAAATAAATAAATAATTTATATAATAAAAACCTATGCTCTCACTGGGATCATGTGATGTGGATGTCGGTGGATCCTCATCGATGGGTGGAGTATGTGCCAGAGATATGGCTGTCGGTGGAGGCTCAGACTGTTATGATCCAGGTGGTGTGCCCAAAGTCCAGGGGACCAAGGCTAAGGCCAAGGTCCATCATTCATGAGGGCTTCATGGAGGCTCTAGGGCTAGTTGGGCCCTAGGTTGAAAGGCTGTGGGCCTTTCGGGTTCTTGAGGTCTAGGTTATGTGGGCCTCAAGGGATCAACTCTTTATGGGCCAGGTCTGGGCCCAGGAGAGATGAGATTAGGTTGAGTCATGGGTGTACATGGGCTTGGGTTAACCTAATCTCCCATAGAGTTGGTCAAGGGAGTTTTGGGTTTGGGTCACTTGACCCGGTGTTTATATATACTGTACTTGTATAGGTTTGATGAAGCCAAAAAAATAGATGACTCTTTCTTCCAAGTCTCTCTCTCTCTTCTCCCTCTCTCTCCAGCAATCTTCCATGCACCAGGAGCAAGAAACCCTAGGGTTTCTTGCTGCCAGTCCATAAAAGGAAAGAAAGGAAGGGAGGCGCTAGCCCCTTCCCCCTTGCAGCCGCCAGCCATTTCTTCTCTCCCCTCTCTTGAAGGCACCCAAACACTAGATTCAGGACCTAGAATCTCTTGAGAAGAGGTTGGTACAAGTTCCTCTCAGATCTGGAGTTGATCTGAGGTCGTTTGAGGCACGGGTGAGATCTCCATCAACAGATCTACAAAAAGGCTGCAGCAGGACAGATCTGCAAGGTCTGTCTCCATCTATCTTCTTCCCTATCTAGAATATCCTGATTTGAGATCTACAAATTGAAAAACCTCGGTCCAAGTCTGATCTGGTTGGATACTAGATCTTGGAATTTTTAGAGGTGATTTCAGAGGCATTCTTCATCTGGAATGAAAGGCTGACGAAGAAGACAGCAACTAGGCTGATTTCGTCAAGGACCTTGGATCGTATCCAAAAGTCTCCAAATCTATTCGTTGCTGGTTCTGCTACACCAAAGATCCATGGGAGGAGCCAGGATCATGCTCCAATAGTTGGTATCAGAGCTACGGTGGTGAGGAAGCAGTTTCAAGTGCGAGAAGTTGAAGATCCCAAGTGCTGAAAATTTTCGGCAAGGTACCATCAAGGTATATTCTACACTTCTTGATTTTATATTGCTTGTTTGGCTTGGATCCAGTCATGGGCAGCAATATGAAGGTCGATATCGAGAAGTTTGATGGCAAGGAGAATTTTTTCATGTGAAAAATCTGGGTGGAGGATCTTCTGGTGCAAGCAGATCTGGATCAGGCTTTGGATGAGAAGCCTAAGGGAATGACAGATAGACAGTGGGCATCGTTGGAGAAGAAAGCATACTCGGTGATCAGAGGATATTTGGCGGATGCGGCATTGTATTCGGTGCTGGAAGAAAAGACCCCGAAGGGCCTTTGGTCGAAGTTGCACACCATGTACATGGGGAAGAATATGTGCAACAAGCTGATGCTGAAGAAGAGGTTGTACAGTCTTCGGATGCAGGAGGGATCTGATGTCATTGGCCACATTCAGAGGTTCGACCAGTTGTGCACGGAGTTGGTGAATATCGGGGTGAAGCTGGATGAGGAGGACAAGTCTCTATTGCTTCTATATTCGCTGCCCGGATCATATGATTCTTTGGTGACTACACTGCTCTATGACAAGGAGACTCTAGAGTATGAGGACATGGTCTCGGTGCTGAGGTCGAATGAACGGAGAAAAAAGTTGATCAGAGATCGGGCTCCCCAGTAGGGTTTGACAGTAGGGGAGAGGACAGGTAGAGGCAGAGGCAGAAGCAAGTCCAGGGGGCGGTCCAAGTCCAGGAAGGGAAAGAGAGAGGTGAAATACTTCAAGTGCAATGAGTTCAGGCACTTCAAGCGAGAATGTCCACTATGGAAGAGCAAGAAGGGAGAAAGAAGTGGCTCAGAATCAGTGAGTGTAGTTGCTGGGCAACAGGTGGAGGATGATCTACTTGTAGTATTAGATGGTCACAGGCATTACACAGAGGAGTGGACACTAGACTCTGCATGCTCACATCACTACACACCACACAGGTCTTGGTTTGCGACATACACCAAAACAGATGAGGGATCAGTGACTCTAGGCGATAATCATCCTTGCAAGGTGGCTAGGATAGGGACAGTTAGGGTGAGGATGTTTGATGGAATTGTGAGGACATTGACAAATGTAAAGCACATCTCGGAGCTGGAAAAAAATCTGGTGTCACTTGGCTACTTGGAGAGCAGTGGATACAGCTTCAGCAGTAGGGCTAGAAGTGGAGTACTGAACATCTCCAATGGAGCTATGGTAGTGATGAGAGGCAGGAGGTTGGACAATAACCTCTATCGCATGGAGGGATCTGTGGTGACCAAAGAGTCTGATGCAGCAGTTGCAGCACAGGACTAGCAGGGGGCTTACAGGATGTGGCACTACCGTCTAGGCCACATGGGTGACAGGGGGCTAAGGGAGTTGAACAGGAGAGGACTCATCTCTGATCTGGAGAATGGTGCTACAGGGGAGATCTGTGAGCCTTGCCAGATGGAAAAGCAGAGGAGAGTTCAGTTCAACATCAGTACAGTCCGCAGTGCAGCCCCTCTGGAGCTAGTACACACGGATGTGTGGGGACCAGCCCCAGTTTTAGCTAGGAATGGAGCCAGATACTTCATGACCCTGATTGATGATTTCTCAAGGAAGCTCTGGATTTACTTCATGAGAGAGAAGTCAGAGGTCTTCATCAAGTTCAAGATCTGGAGAGCTGAGGTGAAGGAGCAGGGGAGGAACGTGAAGTGTATGAGGTCAGACAATGGCGGGGAGTACACCAGCAGAGAGTTTCAAGACTACTGTGAGGAGTGTGGGATCAGGAGATACTTCTCAGTTAGGGGGACTCCACAGCAGAATGGGGTGGCCGAGAGGATGAACAGAACACTTTTGGAAAAGGTACGATGCATGAGGCTGCAGGCAGGGCTTCCAAAGGAGTTCTGGGTTGACATAGTTGACGCGGCGGGTTACTTGGTCAATCGATCACCTCACACCAGGTTGGATGGCAGACTTCTAGAGGAGGTGTGGTCTGGGAGGATAGTTGGGCTGGGCCATCTACGGGTATTTGGGTGCACGGCCTATGTGCACATTGAAGCTGGTGAGCGGAGCAAGCTAGACGCCAGATCACTTAAGGTGGTATTTCTAGGCTATCCGTGAGGAGTCAAGGGATACAGGCTGTGGGATCCCTTGGAAAAGAAGGTCATCATTAGTCGGGATGTGACTTTTGATGAGGAGTCAGTCCTACGGAGGTGAGCAGGCATGGAGGAGTAGCAGGAGCAGGAGGAGGTCCAGCAGGGCGTTGCTGGACAGCCTACCTCTTTTATTTTACCTCTTGCAGGTACTACGGGAGGACATGACATTCAGGTGGAGAACCTACCTAAGGTGTCTCCACAGATGGAGAGGATTCGAACGAATGATCGAGGCGGAGAGATCCAGTAGGAGCGAGCTGGATCGAAGACTGATATCGGTGTTGCCCTACACAAGCCCAAGAGGACCATCAGGCAACCGGACCAATATGGCTTCGAGGAGATGCTGTCATATGCTCTAGTGACAGTGAATGGAGACCCATATACGTATCAGGAGGCTATTGAGAGCGAGGATAGAGAGCGGTGGGTCCAGGTGATGTCCGAGGAGATGCAATCTCTCCACCAGAACCAGACGTGGCGATTGGTGCAGTTGCCACAGGGGAAGAGGCCCATTGGCTGCAAATGGGTCTACAGTCGCAAGGACAGAGTGGAGCTGGTTGAGGTCTTGGGACACCAAGGTGGAGATTGTTATGATCCAGGTGGTGTGCCCAAGGCCCAGGGGACCAAGGCTAAGACCAAGGTCCATCATTTATGAGGGCTTCATGGAGGCTCTAGGGCTAGTTGGGCCCTAGGTTGAAAGGCTGTGGGCCTTTCGGGTTCTTGAGGTCTAGGTTATGTGGGCCTCAAGGGACCAACTCTTTATGGGCAAAGTCTGAGCCTAGGAGAGGTGAGATTAGGTCGAGTCATGGATGTACATGGGCTTGGGTTAACTTAATCTCTCATAGAGTTGGTCAAGGGAGTTTTGGGTTTGGATCACTTGACCCAGTGTTTATATATACATGTACTTGTATAGGTTTGATGAAGCCAAAAAAATAGATGACTCTTTCTCCCAAGTCTCTCTCTCTCTTCTTCCTCTCTCTCCAGCAATCTTCCATGCACCAGGAGCAAGAAATCCTAGGGTTTCTTGCCGCCAGTCTATAAAAGGAAAGAAAGGAAGGGAGGCGCTAGCCCCTTCCCCCTTGCAGCCGCCAGTCATTTCTTCTCTCTCCTCTCTTGCAGGTGCCCAAACACTAGGTTCAAAATCTGAAATCTCTTGAGAAGAGGTTGGTACAAGTCTCTCTCAGATCTGGAGTTGATCTGAGGTCGTTTGAGGTGCGGGTGAGATCTCCATCAACAGATCTACAAAAAGGCTGCAGCAGGACAGATCTACGAGGTCTGTCTCCATCTATCTTCTTTCCCATCTAGAATGCCCCGATTCAAGATCTACAAATTGGAGGACCTCGGTACAGGTCTGATCTAGTTGAGTACCAGATCTTGGAATTTTTAGAGGTGATTTCAGAGGTGTTCTTCATCTGGAACGAAAGGTTGACGAAGAAGACAGCAACCAGGCTGATTTCGTCAAGGGCCTTGGATCATGTCCAGAAGTCTCCAGATCTATTCGTTGCTGGTTTCGCTGCACCAAAGGTCCATGGGAGGAGCCAGGATCATGCTCCAACATAGACATGCCAATGGGAGGAGTATATACCTGTGAAGTCGAAGCTGATGCAGAGGTGGATGGAGTATGCTTCGATGCGGCTCAGATGCGGAGCTCTGCATAGCCCGCCGAGGGGCGGGGGTGAAAGCTAGGTGACATTTCAGTGCCATCATGATCTACAATGTTAACAAATATTAATAAATATAATATATTATTGAACAATAATATTAGTAGAGCATCAACAAATAAACACTAATATTTATACCAAGATGTTGAACTCATCGCCTACTGCAATCTACAATATGGATATCACCATCGCTCCTGATAAATATATCTGGGATCTTGATAACGTCAGGTAGTTTTGTCCTAAAGTAATACTTTGTATGCATGGTCCAACATCGTCATCAATCTCGATATGATCAAAGATATGCCTAGGCACCATCCTTATAACAACACTCCATTGAGACTACAAGGGTGAAGGAAACATAGGTAGTGCTCTGCATGTAATTTCAAAATTTTTATGCAGCGAAAGAGTAAGATTAAATGATTTAATCTAAATCACATACATAAGATCTAATCTAGACTACCATACCATAACAAAATATATAAAATATGATATACTTTAGATCTGAAAATAAAAACTCGCATCGATCTCATCGATGCTGCAATCCTAGATCTAACTATTAGATCTAACAATACGATCAAGATAGGCTAGAAATAATTACCAAACCAATGAGATCTTGATCTTCACTGGTCCAACACTTGGAGAAGATATCTTTTAGATCACTCACAGCCACACAAAGTCATTTGGCCTATACAGAAAATCCATGCGAAGACTGGTGCAGATCAGGTTGCTTGGAGGTGCTAGCCTATAAGGAACTTCGATGGCTGATTTCTTCCATCTTCTTCAAATACCTTGGATACTCCAAAGTAAGAGGATATCTGAAGGAGGAAGAGAGGAAGAGGAAAGAAGCTCTAAAAAATAAAAAACTAGCAAGAGAACTTAGATGTGATGTCAAGAAGAGGGCCACCCTTTTATAGACTTGGGCTAGGGATTTTATCCAAGGAAGAGGCCGCCTAAGAGTCCATGCCAAACTCCTTTTGGCATCCCAAAAAATTTCAGAAAAGACTCTTTGGCATGGAGAAAGAATTTGGTGTCTCACACACCCAAGAACTCTCCAAAAAAAATAAGAAAAAATTTATTAAGGTGCCAACAACTTTCCTCGTTTGAAAATTTTCTTTCCCTGACTTCACCTTATCTCTAATTTGGATAGTATTCGAATTAGGCAACAGATAGGATTATGACTCATCAACCTTTGCTACCCACCCTTATTGGACTCTCTCTCATGATGCCAAAAATCTCAAGCCAAATCCAATTTGGCATTGAGATATGGGTATGGATCCAGATGTGGCGCAAAAGATAAAGATAGAGTCCCAGTCGACTGGGACTCTTCATTTCTAATTCAATTCTAAACCAAATCAAATTTGGTTAGAACCCAATGATAGAAATGAACTTAATCTAATTAGAAACTCAATTATCTCAATAAATTTCTAACCCAATTAAGAATTAGCTGAGTCCAAACCCTGATCGTATCAAGATCAATTTTTTTTTGTAATCAGACTTGATCATATCAAACCCAATCTGAGTCGAACTGAATCTAATTCAATTAGACTTAATCCAAAGCTCTTTACTCAATTAAATTAAGTCAATTAATAATCTAATTACTAATTATTTTTTTATTAATATTAGAGTCTCAGTCTCAGTGGGACTCCTCACCAGAGCCACAATCTAATTGAACTCTTCAGCCATCAGATCTGATCAAATCTTCTAATATGTGTGACCCCATAGGTTCGAATCTAAGTCGGTAGCATAGAAATAACTTTCTATATCAATCGATGTAACCATCTAAAAATGATAACTCAACATTCAGATAGGTCGAAGTATTACAAAGCAATATTCTGAAACCTACTGACGTATGGTTACCGTATAATTCATCCCTTTGACCCTAATGCTCAAAGTGACCTAGAATTTAACTGTCAATCTTAATTTAGTCGATCACATTATATTTCAACCTTTCAAATCCATCATATAGATTACTCTGATCAAGATTTTACTGAATTGGAATATACTGATGTATATCTCTTATTAATTCAGAGAGGTCAATTCCATCTTGACTCACACACTAACTTGATAAGTACTTGACTGCATCCAATATCTTTCTATCACTGAGTTAGAAACTCAAATGGTCTGGTCCTAAAGTATAGTGAGTTGCTTACAAGTCACCATAGTGGTCTCAGATTTGAGGGATACTTATATCCATACCCTTCACAAACTACTCTTGACAGCAGAGTGCTCGATAAATGATCACGTTCGATGCGAATGTATTCCTATATTTTATCTGCATGCCATAACAGTATCTCCACACTCCTTGGTTAAGAGGACAACTAACTCAAATGGTACACAACGACCTACACTTGATATTACTATCATCCTAGTAATAGTGTGTCGTTTGGTCACGAATATTTTAAGGACAAACGATAAATCTTCTTTTGTCGATAAATTATAGTCCTAAGGACTTCATTACAACATAGAAGTTCAAAAATGGATAATTTATAATAAAAAAACTAAATAATTTTTATTAATAAAAATTTATATATAATTTACAAAAATGAGCACAATCATCAACAGACTGATGATTGACTTTGGGACATATTTTTCAATAACTCCCACTTGGACTAAAGCCAATCGATACAGTATGGTATGCCCATCTTCGACTTGTGATCATCAAACTCCTTGATCTTGAGAGCTTTAGTAAATAGGTTGGCTAGATTCTCCTTTCTATTGATTTTCTGAAGGTCAACGTCACCTCAATCCACGATCTCCTGAATAAGGTGCTAGCGATGCATAATATACTTAGGCACTGATAGAATTTTGGCTCCTTATCCTTCAATAATTGACTTTGATGTGTGATTAAAACCACCAAATTTTTCACAGATTTTTTACTAAGGGCATCAGCAACAACATTAGCTTTTTCGGGATGATAATGGATTGTTAAATCATAATCTTTCAACAGTTCTAACTACCTTCTCTGTCTCATGTTTAATTCTTTCTACGTAAAAATATACTTCAAACTCTTATGATCAGTAAACACTTCACACTGCGCACTGTATAAGTGATGTCTCCAAATTTTTAGGGCAAAAATTACTACAGCTAATTCCAAATCATGTGTCGGATAATTCTGTTCTTATGGTTTCAATTGCCTTGAGGCGTAGGCCACTACCTTACCATGTTGCATCAATACACAGCCGAGTTTCTTTTTAGATGCATCACTATATATTGTGAATCCTTCATCTCCTTTTGGTATAGTAAAGATAGGGGCTGAAACTAATCATTGTTTTAACTCTTGAAAACTCTGTTCACAATCTTCGATCCACTCAAATTTAACCCCTTTCTGAGTAAGACGAGTCAAAGGTGCAGCTATGCGGGAGAATCCTTCTACAAATCGTCTGTAATATCCTGTCATTCCCAAAAAGCTTCAAATTTTGAAGATATTTGTAGGTCTGTTCCACTGCATCACAGCTTCCACTTTTGTTGGGTCCACAAAAATTTCATCTTTAGACACGATGTGTCCTAAAAAGACTATTTTGTCCAACCAAAATTCACACTTCTTAAATTTGGCATAAAGTTTTTCTTTCCTCAATATTTGTAGTACACACCGTAAATATTCTTCATGCTCCAATTTGCTCCTCGAATATATCAAGATATCATCAATAAATACGACAACAAACTTATCAAGATAGGATCTGAATATTCTGTTCATTAAATCCATAAAGGCCGCTGGAGCATTAGTTAACCCAAATGGCATCACTAAAAATTCATAATATCCATAACGAGTTCTAAATGCAGTCTTTGGTATGTCCTCTGTTTTAATTTTTAACTGATGATATCTTGAACGAAGATCAATTTTAGAAAAGACTTATGCACCTTACAGCTGATCAAACAAATCATCGATCCGAGGTAGAGGATACTTATTTCTGATAGTATTTTTATTCAACTCTTTATAGTCGATATAAAGTCTCATACTACCATCCTTCTTCTTCACAAATAAGACTGGAGCTCCCCAAGGAGATACACTAGGCCTTATAAAATCTTTATCCAATAAATCATGTAATTGATCTTTTAACTCCTTCAACTCCATAGGGGTCATTCTGTAAGGAGCTTTAGAAATCGAACTGGTATTGGGTGCCAACTCAATGGTAAATTCAATTTCTCTATCTGGTGGTAGTCCGATTAAATCATCAATGAATACATCCAAAAATTTATTTACGATAGGAATATCCTGTAGCTTCAATTCATCATGTTCTTTATTCTTTATTGATACTAGGTAACCTCTACATCCCTTTCTTAGCATCTGTCTAGCTTGCACAAATGAAATAATACGTGGAGGGATGGTTCCTGTACTTCCATCAAAACTGAATGTTAATTCTTTCGGTATGTGAAAGTTTACTCTCTTTCCATGACAATCCACAGAGGCATGATAAGTAGCCAGTCAATCCATTCTTAGAATGACATCGAAATCATGCATATCCAGGACCACCAAATCTGTCGGTAATTCTCTTTCTCCTATTCTGATACTACATGACTTGCACACACTATCGGTACTCAAAATACCACTTACTGGTATCTCAATATATAATTTAATTTTTATAGGTTCACATACTATATCATGTTGTCTAATAAAAGTAGTGGATATAAAGGAGTGTGTAGCACTAGAATCAAACAAAACTAAAGCATAAATACCAGATACAGGAATGATACCTGTCACCACAGCATTAGAGGCCTAAGCATCCTGTTGTGTGAGTGCATAGATCCTTCCTTGAGTTTTCGGCCTTTGACCTCCGTCCTTTGTTTGTGTGGGTCTATTTTCATCCATCTGGGGGCAATCTGCAATCTTGTATCCTTTCTGTCTACATCGAAAATACGAACCAGTATTCCATGGGCAATTAGAAGACTCATACTCTCTTCGGCCACATCTCGAACATCTAACTGCCTCATTATCACGATTCTTATCAATTGCTGGCTTCTTTGCTGGATCCTTATTGTTCTGATTTCGTCCTTGAGTTCCACCAAACCTATTTCTCTTCTTCTGATTCCTTTCTCTCTCCGTATGAGCTTCATTAACTTCCCTCTTAATTATTAGAGCTTTATTCACAACTGAGGCATAAGTAGTTAACTCATAAGGTACAATTTATTTTCTGATTTCTGTCTTCAGTCCCATTTCAAATTTGTGTACTCTATCTTGTTCAATCTCAACTAATCTTGGAACAAACTTGGCTAACTCCATGAATTTAGCTTCATATTCTGCAACGGATCTGTTCCTCTATTTCAGATGAATGAACTCCTGCTCTTTCTGTATTCTGACACTTCGAGAGAAGTACTTGTCAAAGAATTCATCTCAGAATCTCTCTCAAGTGAGTGGTATCCTATCGTGCTCATATTTTTGTTCCAGTATACATCACCAGTTGTATGCCTCGCCTTGTAACAAATATGCTGTGTAGCGGATCTTCTCTTCATCATGGCATTCTTGCATGGAGAATGCCTTCTCCATTTCCATAATCCAGTTATCTGCTTCCAGTGGCTCGATAGTCCCTTTGAAGGCTGGAGGGGCTAGCTTCTTAAACTCGACGATATTGTTTCTCTGCATCGGGTGTTCTCCATGTCCAAGTGTTGGTGGAAAATGCTGACGGGGCTGTGCATGTTGTTGAAGTAACTGTTGCTGTGTTTGAACTACTCCGATCAGAGTTTGCATTACTTGATTCATATTCGGCTCCTCCTGTACTGTCAGAGTATTTTTGGTAGGATCAAGGATTCCCTCCTGCTGAGTTGTGCCGCTATTTAATTGGGGAGTGTTATCGCCAAGTGGATTTAATGTCCCTCCTACCGCTCCTTGAGTATTCTTTGCTCATCGTGGAAGCATATTGACCTATGATAAATTTGAGATAATAATTTATCCTTAATAAGATTATAAACTTACTTGAGACAGGTCATATCATAATCATCATAACTAACCTTTCAATTTTCTAATATCTACCCATCACTCGCTCACTCTATTCTACATGTCTTTATCTATCTACTTATGCTCTGATACCATATTAATTGTCACACTCCCGATCCAAGATTTTGAATCGAGGGTCATGGCAACCGTCACATACTCATAGAAAATTTTTTCCATAAGCATGCAAGGCATCTCATCATGATATCTTACACATAAAGTTAAATCATTTTTTAAATTATTAACAAATCAAATCTCAGTTCAAATAATAAATCAAAACTCAGTGTCCAAAAGAAAAATAATTGTCTGACAAAGTCAATACAAAAAAAAATAAAAGTCTTGAATCAATTCTGAGAAAATCCTAAATTAATGAGCTAACTCCATCTCCAATCACTCTCCTAACCGAAATCCCGCATCACGCTAATTTTCTGGATCTGTAAGAAAAACATAAAAACTCATCATGAGCTAAACAGCCCAGTAAGCAGTGTATACTTTTAACTGAATAAACCAGACAAATAATACTATACATATCGATTTATTGATAATAACAAAATCAATATGTAATTTTATGAAATCATAATCATACTATCAATCATATACAAAATTTAATTCATCATAATTTCAAATTAGACTTTTCATCTTAAATTCATCAATTTCTTAAGTTCTTCTTACCAACCATAACTATGACCATATTATCCCTGTGGCAGGGTCATAATACCGCATATCTGCTTGCGGTAGGCTGTGAATCATCTGGCAGCCAAGTCTTTTGGAACCGCTGGTCTCGCTGGTGGTTTGTCGCTGGTCTCTCTGACGACATGTCGCTGGTCTCGCTGGCGACATAAACCCTCAGGACAATCAATTGCCAACGTATATACCCCCATTGGCGGGATCCTTTACACAGTCAGGTTGTCAATTTCATATTGTCTTCCAATTCATATATTATTCTCAAAAATAATATAAATAAATGATATTTGAGTTAAATCAATCATATCATTCTTTATGATCATACATCATCATAATAATTTTTCAACAAATAACTTCAATCATAAATAATTTCTACAATTAACTTTAATCATAAATAATTTCAATAATTATTTCAATAAATAATTTCAATCACAAGCATGCATACATTTATTTAATTCAGAATTTATAATTTATCCGATAAATTTAATAAAAGTAAATACTACTTACCTCAAAAGAAAATTCAAACTAGAAATTTTAGAAATCTTGAAAATCCTTCTCTGAATGATACATCAAATATCATATTTTCAATCAAAATTTTATCGAATTAAAAATAATTAAAATTTATTAAAATCTAATATCCCCACATGGATCAACTTGACGACAGCATCCAGGATTTTTGAACTATTCCATGGAAACCCTCCTTATATTTCTTTTAATTATTATTATTATATTATTATTATTATTTATTATTATTATTATTTTAAATTTCATAAATCTTAAAAATCTAAGAGAGAGAGAGAGCAGAGAGAGAAAGTTTCTCTATCTTTTTTCTTTTTTTTCTCTCTCTTTTTTTTTCTTTTCTTTTCTCTTTTTCTTCTTTTTCTTCTTTTTTCTTCTTTTTCTTCTTTTTCTTTTTTTTCTTCTTTTTCTTCTTTTTCTCTCAGGCTCCTTCCAGGCCAGAACAGGGGACCTGCGGATCTCCTGCTTTGACCGACCGTTCAGGCCATGGCCGGCACGGCAGACCCGACGGCAGGGGAGGGGCCACTCTCCCGGATTTGGAGGGGCAAGACCGACGGTCGGTTGCGATCGCCAGCGTCGGAAAATCCAAAGGAAGAAGAGGCCAAAACAGAGGTCTCTTTTCCGACCAAGAATCGACGACACCCGTCGCCGGCAGTCGCGCACAAAGGCATAGGAAGAAGGGGAAAGAAGAGAGGAAGGGAAGGAATACTTACTTCGGCCTCCGGTGACCTCATCGGTGAGCAATCACGGTGAGAACAAAACGGGTGTCCGCGGCTCCAAATCGGGAAATCAGGGAGAAAGAGAGGAGAAGAGGGCCGATGATCGATTTCTAAGGAAGGGGAGGTCTTTTTATAGAGAGCCCTAGGACTCCGAGAGGTCCTAGGACTCCCGATTTTGAGGTTTGATCGGAGAAGAAGTCTCCTATCGGAAGTCTTCTTCCCGGTTCCCTGTTCTCCCTTTGTTTTTTTTTTTTTTTTTTTTGGGGGTTTTGGGCTTGGGTCTCGACAGTATGGGCTTGGGCTATAACAGCTGATTTTTTCCTTCTTCTTCAAATATCTTGGACACTCCAAAGCAAAAAGATATCTAGAGGAAAAAGAGAAGAAGAGGAGAGGAGCTCTGGAAAATAAAAAACTAGCAAGAAAACTTAGATGTGATGCCAAGATGAGGGCTACCCTTTTACAGACTTGGGCTAAGGTTTTTATCCAAGGAAGAGGGCGCCTAAGAGTCCACACCAAACTCCTTTTGGCATCCTAAAAATTTCAGAAAAAACTCTTTGGCATGGAGAAGGAATCTAGTGTCTCACACACCCAAGAACTCTCCAAAAAATATAAGAAAAAAATCATTAAGGCACCAACAACTTTCCTCATTTGAAAAATCTCTTTTTTTGTCTTCGCCTTATCTCTAATTTGGATCACATTCGAATGAGGCAAGAGATAAGATTACGACTCATCAACCTTTGCTGCCCACCCTTATTGGACTCTTTCTCATGATGCCAAAAATCTCAAGCCAAATCCAATTTTGCATTGAGATATGGGTATGGATCCAAGTGTGATGCAAAATATAAGGATAGAGTCCCAGTCGACTAGGACTCTTCATTTCTAATTCAATTTAAGACTAAATCAAAGTTGGTTTGAATCTAATGATAGAAATAAATCTAATCCAATTAGAAATTTAATTATCTCAATAAATTTTTAACCTAATTAAAAATTAGCTGAGTCCAAACTCTGATCGAATTAGAATTAAATTTTTTTTGTAATTAAGCTTGATCATATAAAACCCAATTTGAGTCGAACTAAATCTAATTTAATTAAACTTGATCCAAAGCTCTTTACTCAATTAAATTCAGTCAATTAGTAATCTAATTACTAATTAATTTTCTACTAATAGTAGAGTCTCAGTCTCAATGGGACTCTCCTCCAGAGTCTCAGTCTCAGTGGAACTCCTCACTAGAGTCGCAATCCAATTAGACTCTTCAGCCATCAGATCTGATCAAATCTTCTAATGCGTGTGACTCTATAGGTTCGAATCTAAGCTGATAGCATAAGAATAACTTTCTATACCAATCGATGTAACCATCTAACAATGGTGACCCGATATCTGGATAGGTCAAAGTATTACAAAACAACATTCTAGAATCTACAGGCGTATGGTTACCGTATAATTCATCCCTTTGACCTAATGCTCAAGGTGACCTAAGATTTAACTATCAACCTTAATTTAGTCGACCACATTGTATTTTAACTTTTCAAATCCATCACATAGATTATCCTGATCAAGATTTTACAGAATTGAAATACACTGATGCATATCTCCTACTAATTTAGATGGATCAATTTCATCTTGACTCACATACCGACTTGATAAGTACTTGACTGCACTCAGTATCCTTCCGTCACTGAGTTAGAAACTTAGATGGTCTAATACTAAAGTACAATGAGTTACTTACAAGTCACCATGATAGTCTCAAGTTTGAGAGACACTTATATCTATACCCATCACGAGCTACTCTTGACAGCAGAGTGCTCAATAAATGATCACGTTCGATACGAATGTACTCCTACATTCGATCTGCATGCCATAACAATATTTTTATACTCCTTGGTTAAGAGGACAACTAATTCATATGGTACATAATGATCTACACTTGATATTACTATCATCCTAGTAATAGTGTATCATTTGATCGCGAATATTTTAAGGACTAAACGATAAATCCTCCTTTGTCGATAAATTATACTCCTAAGGATTTCATTACAACACAGGAGTTTAAAGATGAACAATTTGTAATAAAAAAGTCAAATAATTTTTATTAATAAAAATTCATATGCAATTTACAAAAATGAGCACAATCGTCAACAAACTGATGATTGGTTTTGGGACATATTTTTCAATAAAGAGATCACTAATATAGAAGACTTGACTAGCTTGGGAGGTAAGTATATACAGTTTTTCGATGTGGAGATAGCATTGCATGTTGATGAGAGTAAAACCGCACTCATCAATCTTCATCCCTAACTAAGATAAAATGTCAAACCAATCGTATTTCATCAATGCAACCCTTCCTCTAGAATAGTAGTCCAAGATGACTATCTTCTCCATGACCCCATAATAGTTCAGATCCTTCGTACGAGGCTGTGAATCCCTCAAGCTAGCATAATATCCAATGGTAGCGCTCAACATCACGTCACTATTTTGTGTTGCGATGTTTACGTCTCGACTATGAATATTGAACCTATAGTTGTTAATGATGAGCTGTTTGTACTCACGCACAGTACGATTAGGTCCCATTGAAAGAGTATATACTTCATGGTACAAAAATCCATACACTTTTGATCGAAATAACTTTTTACTATGGATCTCTCCAGACGATTCATATTCCTTACATAAGATTTCAGTATTTGAATATTCTTCGAGATTTATGTATTGTCCGAAAGAATATCCTCCAAAAGCTCTAATATATAGTTCACTCCATTATTACTGAACCTATTAGAGTATTTCACATAATACAACTGAATTAAGAACTCAAGCTTCATCATCTTTTCACACTCAGGATACAATAAAATATTAGCGTCCTCTATCAACTTGTGGACCTTCTCCACATTCTCATTATTTATCATTCTACCAACCATAAGATCAGGCATGAATGTAGATGCACCATCATTATGGCCAACAAACGAGAAGATATTGTGAACTATTTGTTCCACTGCCCCATCATGTTGATCACCTCCTTGCGGCCTACACTCACAATATTGATCCCAACAAGTTTTATAGCCGGATTTAAAGCCATAAATAGTGAGGTGATTATCTACATCTTGATGAGGTAGCCAAGGCCCACCCATACACTTCTTATAAGGACATTGGATAAGTTCATGGTCTCCGAATTTCTCTATAGCAAAATCAAAAAACTTTTAAAGTCCAGCCTTATATTCTAGTGAGGGCCTACTCAACTTCATCCACCTCTTATCCATTATAAAAATGGTGATAATGTAATTAAATCATACGTGGAAATGAGATGCAATACAATAACATCAAGATAATTTGATAGTAATTGCTCATAATTTATGTACGTATACTAATGCTTAGAGTTCATAACATCATTATATAGATAAACAAAATATATTATTTCAATCATGATAAGTTGAGAAGGACTAACTAAATATTGCATACACTATAAATAAATATTTAAAGAAATAAAAATATATTAAATATCATTTTCAGATATGTAACAAATGCATCCTATTATCAACTAATAGGTAAAGTTAGGTCCTATCCTATTCAAGAATTATATTAATTTTATAGATCAATTACTGTAATTAAATGATATACAATGGAGCTAAAAAAAAATTATAGTATTTCTCCTGAGTTCTCCCCATACGATTGAAGATGTGTGAGAAGAACTAAAGAAAAATGATATCCGAAATTTCTCTCGAACCCTCAATATATCATAAATTTATTATAATTATCTATAGAATTAATTATAATTCTCAAACTATCTAAACTGGATGGTCAATTGATCAATGTACATAATTCTCTGATCTGTACAAAAATATATAAATATGCGGATGACATAGAATATGTATATTAATCAAAAGATATGTCTATGATTCTATGCACTACAAAAGAATAAGAAATTAGAAAAATGAAAAAAATAAAAGTAAAAAGGAGGCTCAGATTCATCATTTAATCATACATTACAATATTATTTTCGGTATCTGCTACAACTAAACCAAATCGGCTGTAAACGGTTGCCCATAGCTAGCACATCCTAGAATTCGATGGCCCAAAATCTGACGGTATGTCCCACAGCCACTGGCACGGCCCCAACCTGTCGGTGGGGGTTCTCTTTAAATATTATTATGAAATAATTATAAATATTGTTATAAAAATAATATGAAATGAAATGAAAAAAAAAGTCATACCTGCAGAACTACAGGGAGGGGGTCATGCAGAACTGCGGTGGTCGCTGATGATGGCATTAGAGGAAGGGGGCAACGGTGGGCTGGGGTGCGGGGTCAAAGGGGGGCCGGGGCCGAGGGAGCTGGGGCGCAGGGCCAAAGGGGACCGGCGGCAGTGCTAGAGGGAGGGGGGTGGCAGCCAAAGGGGGCCAAGGTCGAGGGAGGCAGGATCGAGGGGGTTGGGGCCGAGGGAGGCGGGGTGCGAGGCCAAAGCAGGCTAGGGCCAAAGGGGGCCAACGACGGTGCTAGATGGATGGGGCGATGGTGGGTCGGGCTAACAACGGGATGAATAGGGTTTGAGTAAAGAGGAGAGAGAGAGAGGAAAGATGAAACGTCGATGCACGAAATGAAGAAGAGAGGGCACAAGGAGAAAAAATCTCAAACCTTTGGCTGCGATTTTTAAAAACCATTGTCATAGGTCTATAGCAGCAGTTATCAAATCACTATAATAGACCTAGCAACTACTGCGATAGACCTATAGTAGTGATTTTCAAAATCACTGCAATAGATTTATAGCAGCGGTTACTACGCAACTGCTGCTATGAAGCCTAAATATAAATTTTTTTCATATATTTTTTTAAATATACTATAATTTTGAAATTTAAAATCCATCTTCATCTTTGATTATCTAAATAATTATCATTAAAGTATCATGATAAAAGATCATCTTGATCCGATAGCTCTAACTATATCGATCGATAAAATTTGATATCGATGATCATGAACGATCACATAATGATCTTATAGATAGAGACAACCGATGGGTCCAAAAATTTACAACGATGATCTCGATGATATTTGTAGCTCACTATCAAAATTTTATTTCAATCGGACATTATTATTATGGTCAATTTAGTACGAGATGATTTCGATCGTTAAATAAAAAATGAATGACCAAAAGGCCAAACGAAATTTGATTATAAATAATTTTTTAGATAAATGATCTTTATTACTATTTTAATCATTTGTACGATAGTGATCGTAAAATTCAAACCATGTGTATATCAATGATTCAAAACTATATGTCTCCTGATACTCATTCTTAAAGTCTTTAAGTAATTATGTTTGTGTTTTTGTAACATCTGCTTAATGTGAATGATTCATATAGGCATGATTTGGATTTTATGATCACCGCCATATAAATAATTAAAGTAGTAGCAAAGATTATTTACCTAAAAAATCATCTTATAATCGGATGTCGTTTGGCCTTTTGATCATCCATTTTTTCATTTAACGATCGAAATTATTCCGTGCTAAAATGATTGTGATAATGATATCTGATTAAAATAAAATTTTGATAGTGTACTACAAACATCATCAAGATCATCGTTGCAAGTTTTTGGATCCATTGACGGACTTTATCTATCAGATCATCATGTGATCGTTCGTGACCATCGAAATCAAATTTTATTAATCGATATAGCTAAAGCTATCGGATTGAAGCGGTCTTTGGTGATAACACTCTAACAATAATTATTTAGATAATGAACGGTGAAGATGAACTTTAAATTCTAAAATTATATTATATTCAGAGAGAAATATAAATATATATATATATAAAGAGAGAGAGCAGCGGTTACATAACCACTGCCATATATAGTATAGCAGTGGGCAGCGGTTATCTATAACCACTGCTATATATAACTTGTGGTAGCGGTTATCAATAACCGCTGCTATAGCTCCAACTTATAGTAGCGATTATAAATAACTGCTGCCGTAGAATCTATGACAACGATTTTCAAATTATTATAGTAGTAAATACTGCCATAGATTCTTTTTATAGTAGTGAATCCAGACCAATCACAACATGGAATATAATAGCAACATACAAGGAAACAAGCCGACGAAGCCCAGCACCAAGGTGAGACATATCCGGGGATGAAACTTCTTGATGTGAGCGAGGTAAAGAAAGATGAATTGACTGTTTGAAGTTCTAGTATCTGACCATCTTCGAAGGTACAACATAAAAACATCCCCCAAAAGCAGTGAAACATTGATAAGCCTTTGTAGAGCAGCACCAAAATAAGTGTAGTAGTACAAATAAGCTGGATAAATGTAACTGGGACCTAGAGCTGTCAAAATGGGCTGATCTAGTCCGACCTGGCCCAGCTCATGCAGGCCTAAAATTTAAAAGATTGGGCTGGACTAGGCCCAATCAAAAAAAAGGAGACAGCATATACCTGCCCCAACCCAGCCCTTCAAGGGCCGTGGGCTGGGCTGGGCCAGCCCATCACTGCTGATCTACAAATATTGCAGATAACCAAATTTTTATTTAACTCTAAATCTTAAAAGATGTGGTGCTCTAGGAGAATAGAACAACCAGTAATCTCGCATTAAACTAGATTGCACATTTCATGTAAGACGCTCCTGCGAAAAGAAGTCCAATCAAGTTCTGTAAGCTTTAACTCCCAGAAACCGGCCACAAAAAGTATACTAAATCATGAAAGACGTTGTAAACCAAAGGATGTTCAACTCCTTTGAAACTGGCCACAATGAACCAAGATAAATCATGAAGGATGTCGTAATCCAAAGGAAGATGTAAAGTTTTAAAAAGATATCCTAAGCATGCATGTATGTAGACTTTTTGCACCTTTGCAACTGCCAAACCAACTCCAGCAACAATTTTTCAGCACAAATAACTTAAGCATGTACTTCCTTCAATTTATTGCCGTGCAAAACAAGCATAACTAAATATTATCAATTCAAACATCTAAAATTCAAAAATTCAACCCACACATTAATAAAGTATAAATTCAAAATTTCAAACATCACCAGTTCAATAATTCATCACACCAAATTATGTAAAATACTAAAGTTCAATGTCCACAATAAATCATATTTCACTATCTTCATTGGCCTCTTCCTCCAGCTGCACAATATTTGAATCTACTTTTTGACACCCTTATCTCAAAGCTATCCTCTTCATCTAAAATTCACAATAATAAAAGAATTAGACAATCAATCCCATTGAAAATCAATCATTAGTCAAGACATTAAAATAAATTCAAAGAACATAAAAAAAAAAAAAAAAAAAAACCATTTGGAATCAAGTCATGCAACTAATTTTGCGTGTAAATAAGAGTTTAGATATTTTTAGGAAGGAGAGAGCTTCTATACTTATTCAGAACACAACTTCGAATATTAAAAGCAGATTCAGATGCTACTATAGTAATTAGAATGCTTAGTATATCATGTGCCATAACTGAAAGATCAGAATATTATGTAGTATCTCTCTAATACTTAAGTGCATTCAAATCACTAAAGCGGTCATAATCAAGTGTTCGCTCTTCCAAATAAAGATCTAATTCAAATTTATCATTATTAGATTTAGTTACACTCCCATATTTCTTGAACTCCTAAAAAATTTTAAATACATTTACAACAAAAAGATAAAAACAAATGAGATATTAGATATCAAATAACATATAGCTGAAAAGGAAATAAAATTTTAAAACAACAAATTTTAAAGAACATTCAAACTTATACTAAAAACTTTTGTATCCTTAGTTTTAGCTCCTCTACTTAGCTTAGGCAAAATATTGAATTCAGAAATATTTGCACTTATACTTGATGATGCTTTAGACTTGCTTGCATATTATTCATAGAGCTTGTATAATTTCATCTTTACAAAATCTCTTTTCTCTTTAGCAGTAGAAGGATCAATCTTTGAATAACAAAATTCTAAAAATTCAAGCTTTATACATGGGTCAAGAATAGTCCAAATGCAAGTACTACATTATACTCCTTCTAATATTTGTCAAACATTCTTTTCATTTTTTGAGTCATGTCCCTGATAACCTCATCTTTACAATATAAATTATCATTCAACATACATTCAATTTTTCAAACTTACAAAAAATATAAGCTAGAAGTCGGGTAAGATAAGCCAGATATCTTATTAGTAGTCTCATAAAATAGTTTCAAGAATTCATATATTTTCTCTCCTCTCCTCTATTCATCATCTATTGGATAATATTTAAAATTTCTATCAACTAATTAATTAGAAACTAGCAAAAGCCTTTTCATATTTGAGTGCACTATCAAGCATCAAATATATTGAATTTCATCTGGTTGATACATCTAATCTTGAACCAATCCCTACATCAAGACCCATGTGCTTAATATATTCTTGAAATTTTTTCATCCTCCCATCTGATTCTCTCACATATTTGACACTCTCTTTGATTTTATACAGGGATTCACTAGCTAACTTCAAGCCTTTTTGAATAATGAGATTCAGTATGCGAGTAGAGTAATGCACATGAATAATTTTTTCATCACATAATAAGCTATTTTGCAAATAAAGATGATCTTTCAAAATATTTGCTATGTTGTCATTAGATGAAGTATTATCTAAGGTAATAGAAATTTTTTTTTTCTATACTCTATTTTTTCAAACAATCAAATATAGTTGAAGCCAATTTAACTCCAATGTGGGAAGGTTCCATATGAGTAAAATTAAGGATTTTATTGTTTAGTTTTCAATTTTCATCAATAAAGTGAGCAGTTAAACAAATGTAACCCTTAATAGTGCATATTGTCCATACATCAGAAGTCAAACATACTTTATTAGGAATCTTAGCCATAGTTTGTTTAAGCTTTTTTTTCTCTCTCAAATAAATTTTTTGAACATCAGTCATAGTAGTATTCTTAGAATTTATCACTACATCTGAATTTACATATTTTGCCCAAGCTCTAATCTTATTATATTCAATAAAATTATAAGGCAAGTCATATTTAATGATAGCTTCTACAAGCATTTTATGAGAAATTATTTTATCTATTTTTTTAGACCTTATTTTTTCTACTTGATCGATGATCATTTCTCCCACATTATGATATTCAACCATTTGACAACTTTGCAAATAGTGAAGCAAACGTGAAGTTCCATAATTTGAACCACCAGATTTAGGATCAATTATATACTCATGCTTGCAACCATTACATACTACTCTTTCTATTCCATCCTTTACCAATTTTTGTGAAAAAATTTCAAACATCTGATGTTCTTATTTTTCTGCTTCTTATTCATTGATCCAGAAATATTAGATTCAATTCTAATTTCAGTTGAAATTTCTGACAATTGAGACTCCATGATTTTTTAAAAAACCTACATGAAAATCATAAATTACAACGAACAAAAGCATACTATCAGTGATTCAGTCTATCATGACTAATGAAACTATCAATTAATAATTTAACACTGAAGAGTAAAGCTCGAGAGGGAGAGAGAGCCTAGAGCGGATCATATCAGAAAGAACAGACCCACGGAGAAAGAGAAACAAGGGAGAGACCGAGCGAGCCTGAGAGGGAGAGAGAGCCTGGACTCTAGAGTTTGGAGAGAGATCAAGAGAGACCGAGCAAGAGAGCCTCAAGTCTGGAGAGTGAAGAGAGACTGAAAGAGTTCGAGAGGATGCAGAGATTGGGCATCGCTGTCGATACTGCGACCAGATCGAATAGCCTGGAGCTTGGAGGAGGCACGAGATGAGATCAGAGGATGTGGTGATCAATGGACGGAAGGGAGGAGGGGGTATATGGCATACCTTGTGATCGAACTCGAAGACAGTGGTGTCAGTGACGAGGAGGAGAAGGAGGGAGAGAAGCCAGGAGGAGAGGCACTAGGCAGAGAAATTAGGCATGGGAGGGCATCACCATGGTCGGATCTGACTCGAAGATGGCGGCACCAACGATGAGGAGGAGGAGGAGGGGGATCTAACTTCTGAGAGCCCGAAGGTTGGATGGGACATCCATCAGCGGAAGGGAAGAAAAGGTGTATCTTGATTCGTGATCGAACTCGAAGGCGGTGGGCACCGGCAACAAGGAGAAGGAGGGGGGATCTAAGAGCCCGGTGGTTGGATGGGGCGTGAGACGGAGATCAACTAATTGAGAGCTAAAGGGAGAGGAACCAGCGGTCCGATGGTCGTCTTTCGAGCCTGTGATAACGACGAATAGTGAAAAACTAAAATAAATAAATAAATTTTTTTTAAAGATTTTTTTTTAATTTTTTTGATCCAACCGGGCTAGCCTGGCCCAACCCATCTTAGCCCTTGGGTTGATATGGGGTGGGCCAAAAAGCCCGGTTGTTATTTGGGCTGTTAATATAGTAGCCCAGCCCAGTCCATTTACAAGGTTGGGCCGGGCCGGCTCTATGAGCCAAGTCCATTTTGATAGTCCTACTGAAACCCACAATCAAGCTTGAAGCAAATACCCACGAGGAAAATATCCGCAGGAAATAAAAGAAGCAAACACACTGAACAGCAGGCGACCCAGCTTACAAAAGGAACCATAGTGAAGCATGTGTAAGCAGGGGCAAAAGTCATGTTATTAATGTTAGATAAACTTAACCAGTGCCTTTACAAAAAAAAAAATCCTCATTATAATGAAATGAAATGGTAGAAAACAATGATATACCCAACAAAATAAAAATCAACAGAGTTGATCATGATATGTGATGACATAAAGTATATAAAAACAAAAAAGAAGAAGAAGCAATTTTTGATCTTTTATCTGTGCATCACGTCAATAGAAAATAAGCAATTTTGATGGAATAATGCATGTTTTTTTTTGTTTTATTACTGTCTAGAAATATCTAACTCAATTGAAGGTTGATTTATAAAATATTTTAGAATTTTAGATGAAAATCAATGATTTAAATTTGCAAATTATATAGTGTATGCATTATTTGATCCGGTAGCTATGCTCATTAAGAGCTTATAGATAAATTCTTTTATTCCAGCTCTTAATAACAAAAGTATTACATGCTTCATGAAAACTTAAAATAGATTATATAAACAACATTTTATATATGATAGAAATTGCAAGAAATAGCAAACTTGACTGAGGCATAGGTAATTTTGTTTCTTATTATCTTTTTTACTACAACATTTTGCTAAGGTTGCGTATGGGTCTAGACAACCCGTGGCATAATGCAATCTTGACCCGATGTATTTTTGGAGACTTGTGGATTGAATTGGATCAAATATTGAAATTGATCTGCAGCATGTTAGGTCTAATTTTTATATTCCGAACTTTTGCTCTTTTCTTTCTCTCTCATCCAATATAGCCCATGACATATATTATAGGAGCCTATCCCAAGAGGAAAGGACAAGAATAGATAAAATTTGAGACTTTTGCTGCTGCTGAATCCTTCAACTGATCATCAATTTTCTATCCAAATAAAATGCGCCAATTAGTAGAATAGAGATTATTTTTAAAAATTTTACTATGATGCTTCAAAAAATATTTTAATTTTTTAATTTTTTTATCTATTTGTAACTATCAAATTAAATATAGATCATTCAGATTTTAACTTAGTGAAATATCCAAGAACATGACTGATGCGATAAATATTTTAAAGATTAGGATTATTTCTTACCATGATCAAATTATTTTTTTTTTCAAAAAAATCTTTTCTTCCTCCATAGGCCATCGAAGGGGGTGAACGCGGAGGAGCCGCAGACGTTGGGGGTTCGAGAGAAAAGGAGAGGGGCAAGGGCAGCGACGATGGCACGGAGAAGCTGTTGGGAATAATGTCCCAAAGCCAATCGTCAGCCTGTTAACAGTTGTGCTCCTTTTGTATTAGTACATGAATTATAAATAAAAAAAAAATTATTTTGATATTTTTTCATCACAAATGTTTCATCTTTCAATGAACTCCTGTGTTGTGATGAAGTCCTTATGACTATTTAGACTCGACAAAGGAGGATTTGTCGCTTAGTCCTTAAACCTGTTCGCGATCAAATGATATGTTGTTACCAAGAACGACAATGTTTATCGAGCATAGGTCGTTGTGTGCCATATGGGTTGGTTGTCCTCATAACCAAAGAGTATGGAGACACTGGTATGGCATACAGGTGAGATGTAATGGTACACCTGCACTGAACGTGACCGACTTCGGAGCTATTTCTGCTGTCAAGATTTGCTCCGATGGGATAGGGGTATAAATGTCCCTCCGACCTGAGACCGCCACGATGACTTGCAAGCAACTCACTGTACTTAGGTACTGGACTACCTGAATTTCTAATTCAGTGACGGAAGGCTGCTGGGTGTAGTCAAGTACTTGACTTGTCGGTGCGTGTGTCAAGATGGGATTGACCACTCCAGTTTAGGAGCTGTGTACAGTCGTGTTTCAATTTAGCAAAATCTTGGCCAGGGTAGTCCTAGTGAGGAGTCACAGGACTAATTGAGTTGAGCACGATTCGGATGATCTCATCAGGGTTGACAGTTAACCTTGAGTCGTCCTAAATACAGGGGTCAAAAAGGATGAATTATACGGTAACCATATTCACGTAGGTTCTGAATATTGCGATTACGACTATTCGATCTATCCGGTCATCGGGTACCATTGCTAGATGATCACTTCGATTAGTACAGGAATTGGTTCCTATGCTACCGGCTTAGGTTCGAACCTGCAGGATCACACACATTAGAGGTTCCTTTCTGATCTGATGGCTGATTATGAGTCTTATGTGTCTAGAACTCTATGATTGAGAATTAGGATTCTCTGATCATGAGTTCCACACATTTTGGGTACCGGGGTTAAAATTTTGAATTTTAAATTTTGAATTTGAAATTTGAACTCTTTGATCAGGGTTTCATATCGATGGTCTCTGATGCCTAATTGCCCATCGAATTTGGACTCAATATTTATAAGAGGTTTAATTAGTGATTTGATCACTAATTAACTCAATTTGATTGAGTAATTATTTTTAGATCAAGTCCAATTGAATTGGATTCAGTTTGGATTGATCCGATTAGGTTAAGTGTTGATCTAATCGCTAAGGTGGCTTAGTCCCTGATTTGATCAGAGGTTAGGTTTAGTTAATTTCTGATTTGATTAAGATTTTATTGAGCCTAATTAAGCCTAATTGTGTTGGGTTTAATCTGGTCTAATTGTGCTTAACCTATTTTAATTAGGTTGGCTTAATTAAATCAAACCGCCTTGTTTTAAATTTCCTGCGCCATCCAACTTCCTTGCGCTCATTTGAATTTGCGAGAAAAAATTTTCTCATAAATTTTTTCCCATACAAAGCTCTCTTATGCCCACTTTTGTGCACCATATGGATGGATAAAGCTGATTAGTTAACCATTCAAATTCAAAGCGTGTTTGAATTTGAATGGATAACTTATCTCTTTTGCCTTCAAGCTTATCCATCTTGTGCACCACATAATTCACACGAGAAAGAGTTTCTCGTGAAATCATTCCACGCACAAAGAGTCCACGCCCTTCTCTTCTCACGTCACAAGTGGATAGGGATGAGTTGGTGTTTATTTGAATTCAAATTTGATTTGAATTCAAATGTGTAACCACTTGTCTTTATCCTCTCATGCGGATAAAACACGTTTTGAACTGTTTTAAAAGAGATAGGGAGGTGGGGCGTGTGTAGAAAAATTTTGAAAAAAAAAGTGGGGCGTGAGGAAGCCTTGTGCATGAGGTGAAGGTCCAAAACCTTCCGAGAGAAAAAGAAAGAAAAGAAAGAAAATTGGGCGCAGGATTTTTAGTGTAATCCCTAGGGTTTCAGTCAGGGGTTCAGGAAGTGAGATTGGTGTGCCACGAGTGTCGTGAGTCCACCAAATTTCAGGAAGAGATCCATCAGCCTCTCAACCAATCGTGCAGATGATCCGAAGCATCCGAGGAGTCGGCACACATCGATCGAAGGAGTTCGATCAACATCAGCCATCAAAAGGGTGAAATCACGAACTAGCATTCGTGAGGAGCCGATCAGACGAGAGCTTCGTGTGGATGATCCGTAGAGGGCCAGATACTAGTGTGGCTGCGATATGACGATCAGAGCCCTCCGACGGTGATCAGATTACGGTGATCAACTACCCGCAAAAGGTGATGTGTTCTGAACACAGTACAGTAAAAAATTTACTGTTTCAAATTTGAATTTCAAATTTAAATGCATGCTGTTGTATCATATTTAGATCCTAGTATAGGGTTAATTAGTATTAATTAATGAGATTAATTAATAATTTTACTGTAAAATAGTAATTTTGAAAAGATTTTAAAATTATTATTTTGCCCCTGCACTAAATTTTCGCTACAGAAGCTGCGGACCGCAAAGGACTAGAAAGAGAGGGATGGGGGGGGGGGCGACGGCGGAGCGGGGAAGCCATGGTCGCAGAGGGGTGGGGGTTGGGGGGTGCCAACTGGGAGGGGGGTGGTGGTGGTGCGGAGAAGCCATGACCGCGGAGGGGCGCGGGTTGGAGGGTGTAAGTCGCAGAGGGTCAGGGGAAGGGGGCGGCAGCGACGCAAAGAAGCCACGGTCGGGAGGCGCATAGATTGGGGAGTATGGTGTGGAAAAGCCGCGGGCCACAGGGGATGTTGGGGGGTGGGGTCGAGGGGGTGTGGTTGTGGTGGCACGGAGAAGCCTCAAAGGGAGGGGGCATGCTGGATCGGGGGTGGGCGTGGAGTAGCTGCGATTGTCGAGGGTAGGATGGGGGGGCATAGAGCGGCAGCGGATGTCAAAGGGGAGGTGCGAAACTGAGAGAGGAGGCGCAGGCTACTGAGAGGTTGGTGGCACAGAGGAGGTGCGGGCCGTGGGGGGCGTACGCGGAGGAGAGAAGGAGGCTTAGGGGGCTGGGTGGTGGTGTGGAGGAGGCGTAGGGGGCTGGAGGGGAGCATGGAGAAGCCACAGGTGGCGTCGGCAGCCGGAGAGGTGGGGAGAGGGTTGGGCGTGGTGAAGCCACAGGCAAAAGAAGAAGAAAGAAGGAAAAAAATAATAAAATATTTTTTAAAAAAAATATATATATCAAAATTAATGTGTAATGGCATCAATATCTTTTATAATAAAAAATTATAAAAGAGCACTATAGTAAAATTTTATTTATAAATATAAGATCCACAAAATTTAGTTTTCTATTGGATTTGATGTTATTTATCAAAAGATGAAAGTTAGGATTCTAAATAGGCATAAGCTTTAATAAAAAAAAGAGATCATCCTTAAATTTATATTTTTTCTGAAATCTTGCATAGATTGGTTATTCTTCAACTCTGATTAACACTTGGAAGAGCTCTAGACCGCAACCATATCCACATAAATAATATAAGTTATAGCTTTCCTAATTTTAAGATTTTAACATTTTTAAAAATATTAAAATATACTAAAGTAAATCTCAAAAAAATATATTTTATGATAATTATTTGGATGTAGCACGAAAATAATGCTATTCTGCAAATGATAATATGAAACATAAGAGAAAAATAGTAACGTGGAGCAAAATAATAGAACCGAAAACTTTGTTATCGAAGGGAAATGGAATCTGAAATAAAATATTACAATATAAAGGGAGCTGAAATTATTATTATTTTTTTTTCTTTTTTCTTTTTTTGGACTTGCAATTAGTTTTCCAACGCTAAGTAGGGACCAACCTTTGGTCAATATTTTATCCCCCAAAAATGATCACAATCGACAAGTCCTTTACTTTTCCATTTTTGCACTCACATCCCGATGCATACTTTTTCAAATATATGATCACTCTACTGCGGAGACTCATATACCTATACCTTAACTACCATCTCTGTAAGCTCTCATCTTTCTCGCAACAATAAAAAGGGGTTAGATTGCATTAGAGCTGAGAGATATGATTAAATTAAAAAAAATTATTTAATTAAATTTAATTTAATTAAAAAAAATTTAATTCACTGCCAACCGTTTATTATATATAAATCATTTGAAATCGAAATGAACGATTTATAACATATTTGAATAGATTGTATCGATTTAGACTTTATTATTGATTCAATATTGATTTTAAATTTAATATTAATTTATTTAAATTTATTTATTTTTTTATTAATTTAATATAAAAAATTAAATTTTATAAATTATAAATTATAAATTTATTTTTTAATCTGTATAATATAAAATATAAAAATAAAAAATTTATTCATCTAAAAGTAATTATATTTGAAACCTTTCACTTTGGAATTATTTCAAATTGATATGTTTTTATCAATAATTTAATATTAATATTTTTAAAAATATAAATAGATAATATAATATTTTTTAAAATAAAAAATTAAAATCTAAATGGTATCGTTTTAAAATAAAAATAAGTTTATAAAATATTATATCGATCTAATTCAATTTATATAATTTAAAAATATAAAAATTAAATTTAATTAAAAAAATAATTTTTATAAATTTCAATCTGATTTTGATTTGTCTCATCCAATCGATCGAAATCGATATTTATTAGGTCCTAAATCGCATGTATTCGGACGATTTTTTTCGGCTTCGGATTCGTTTCTTCGCGATCCATCTGGGCTCTGGAAGCTCGTGGGTGTGTCCTCGAATGCCGCAGAAACCAACAAGCTTGGCAGGGCTCTCCTCTCGTGTTTGCTCCCTGTCTGTCTCCGTCGGATTTTCATTGATCTTGGTTTGGGTTTGTTAGTTCTCTCTGTAGAGATCTCGTGGGATCTTAGATTGGGTTCTCTTTGGAGGGTGGGCCGAAAGGGACCCCTTCAATTATTTGATTCGTTCTTGCCGGACGGCCGTGTTTTATCTGTTGTTATTAGGGTTTTGTAAGGGGAGAGGAGGCTCCCTTCTCGGCTTTTTCGCTCGTTTTCATGTTTATTGCTGAGGATTTGAGGATATAGTTTTGGTATTGGTCAGTAGTGTAGGGAAAAAAGCGTTTTGTTTTTTTTCATTCTTTTTCTTCATCTTCTTGACTGTAAATTTTAATGTCTATTTTTTGGCTGAGCTATGTTTAGTTTGGTAATTTTGTATCGGGAAACGCATTTTAAAGTCTTCTGTGAACGCCTAATCTGTGAACCCTAATTTTATTATGTTTTGAGTGCTCGGAGAAGAACCCATTTGATAGAGGTTGTGATTTGTGGGACAAAGGATTCTCCTTTTATCTCTTTCAGATTTCCTTCTAATCATTTCTGAGTTATTTGGAAAAGTACCCATACGGGATTGTGGAGATTTGGGAGTTGCTCCCCCAGTTATGCATTATGAGGAACCTCTTCCTGACTGATTCCTGCAAAGAGACACAGCTCCATGCCATCAATCCCCACTTATGGCTTCAAGTTGAGCGTGGCAAGTTCCTGAAATCTTCCTCACATTCCACTTCTTCCATGTAAGTCATCCCACCTCTATCTTGTTAATTATCTTCAGTTAAGGCTTTGCAATATTTTGTCCTCTTGAATGGTGATAAGATGCTTGTTTTGTCTCGTGCTGATATAATACATACATAGTGAATCTCTTATCAAGGTTGTGGAGCTTCCCATTCTCCCACTATTTAAGCCTGTAGACTATGTGGAAGTCTTAGCTCGGATCCATGAAGAGCTCGAATCATGCTGGCCTCATGAAAGGTCAAACCTTTACTTGCTCCAGTTTAAGGTCTTTAGGGGTCTTGGGGAGGTCAAATTGCTTCAAACAAGTCTCCATTCTGCTTGGCAGAATGCCAGTTCAGTCTATGAGAAACTTATATATAGAGCATGGTTGAAGTATGAGAAACAAGGGGAAGAACTTATCTCTGACCTTCTTGCTTCCTGCAGGAAATGTTCTCAAGAACTTGGGTTTCTGGATGTTGCTTCTTAGATCCCACTTGAGAATTCATCTGTCAAGTTGACCGATGAATGTATTTGTGGTATGCCTCAAGCTCCCACTACTGTATTCTTTCAGATTAAAGAAAAGAAGATAGCCTGTGAGAGACAGAAGATTGCTGCATTATCCACTCCATTCCACGCCATGCTTAATGGGTGCTTCACAGAGGTGTCACATCTAGAAGTCAGCGATTTATCTGAGAATGGCATATTGCCTGTAGGAATGAGGGTGATTTCTGAGTTCAGTCTTATGAGCAGCATAGGTGATTTGTCTGGAAATTTTATTGGAAATCTTGGTATTTGCAAATAAGTTTTGCTGTGAGAGGCTTAGGGATGCTTGTGATAGGAAATTTGCATCTCTGGTTTCCTCAAGGCAAGATGCCGTTGACCTCATGGAGTGTGCTTTGGAGGAAAATGCTCCAGTCCTTGCAGCATCATGTTTGCAAGTGTTCTTACATGAACTTCCAGGGTGTTTGAAGGATGAGCAAGTTGCGAAGATTTTTTTTCAAATGCTAATAAACAGCAGAGATCGATCATGGTTGGCCAAGCTCCATTCTCACTGTATTGTTTGCTCAGCGAAGTTGCTATGGATATTGATCCAAGGTCAGATATCACCACATGCTTTTTAGAGAAATTAGCAGAATCAGCAATGGACATTAGACAAAAGCAAGTGGCTTATCATCAGCTGGGATGTGTTAGGCTTTTGAGAAAAGAGTACAGTGAAGCGGAGCATCATTTTGATGCTGCTTTTGCTGCTGGGCATGTCTATTCTGTTGCTGGATTGACCAGACTGGCTTGTATCAAAGGCAATAAGCTTTCATCTTATGAGAAGCTCAGCTCTGTGATATCAGGTAATCCACCACTTGGATGGATGTATCAAGTATGTTCTGAAGGAGATAGAAAGTTGGAGGACCTTGATAAAGCAACAGAGTTGGACCCCACTCTTATTTATCCTTACATGTATCGAGCAGCATCTTTGACAAAACAAGATGCCAAACTTGCCCTAGGAGAGATTAACCGTGTTTTAGGTTGTAAGCTAGCTTTAGAGTGCTTGGAACTCCAGTTTTGTTTCTATTTGGCTCTTGAAGATTACAGAGCTGCACTTTGTGACATCCAAGCAATTCTTACAGTCTCTGAAGTATCGAATGTTTGAAGTGTGTGTTGCTGCTTCCTAGTTGCGTATGCTCGTTAGAGAGCATGTTGAACAGTGGATCACTGCAGATTGTTGGCTATAACTTTATGATAGGTGGTCATCAGTAGATGATATTGGTTCCCTTTCAGTTATCTATCAAATGCTTGAGTCGGATGCTGCAACAGGGGTCTTGTACTTCAGGCAGTCTTTACTTCTTCTGAGGTAAATTTTCACTACATGCTCTTCTTATGCTAGAATTTGAGTATGTTACACTATAGTTTATCAGTTTTTTCTATTTACATTTGAACCACTGCAAATAGAGGATTTTTTTTTTTTTTTGGTTGAGCAGATTGAATTGTCCTGAAGCAGCAATGCATAGCCTACAGCTTGCAAGATAACATGCAGCGACTGAACATGAACGTCTTGTCTGTCGGGGGTTGGATTCTATTTGATACTGGTCACTGTGAAGAAGGACTACGTAAAGCAGAGGAGTCCATCACCATTCAAAGGTCATTTTAGGCTTTTTTTTTTTTTTGAAAGCCTATGCTTTGGCTGATTCAAGCCTTGATGCGTCATGCTCTGCTACTGTTGTTTCACTTCTTGAAGATGCACTAAAGTGTTTTCAGATGGGCTTCGAAAGGGTCAGGCAAGTGTTGTCTATTGATTTTCTTAACCATTGTTTGGACAAATATATGTTATGAGCACATAATGAACAACACAGATCCTCCTGATCACTATAAAAACTAATAAGCTTTTTCTAACTCATTTGTGTGATATTTGGTCATGAGATTCTTCTTTTTTATTTCAAGTTGTCAAGGTTGGTTGGAGGTGTCTCAGTACTTATTTTCACCAAATTGTCAAAGTACCATCAGCTTCCATCTAGCTTATTGATATGGTGCATAGAAACTGATATGAAGCAAAAAATAATTCCAGCCAGTACTCTTCTAGAGTGACATTAGAAGCCAGGCTGGCAATTGTTAGGGTCATTCTGTTGAGAATTTCATGAAATTGGTCTAGCCTGATCAATCCAGAGCTTAGGAATACTGTCTTACAACCAGGCATGATCATTATTCTAAGATCTTCAACATTTTTGTTAATTTTTTTCCTTCATGATAAGTATAAAACTATTGGGAGAGCAAAAATCCTAGATCAGCATGGTCCACATGATCGACACAAAATTTGACGGTCATGGTAGATTCAAAATAGATTTTGTTCTTTTAGGTTCGCCTATAAAAGTGTCGTCTATAAAAGTTGTTTATAACCTTAGAAATTTTCCATTTGTTTGTAATTTTAATTGTTAACTAGTGAACCTTATGACGGGTGCGATGGAAATGAAGCCGATCTTTTCTCTTCTATTTCATGATAGCTAATCAAGCTTCTTCAATGGCTTATAGATGGTAACAGATAAATGAATTAATATATTTTTATTTTAGTCTCACAATGAAATTTAGATGGCTAGCTAATTTTTTTTCTTGGAAAAGAAAGAGGGAAAATGACATACTAGCTGTCTCTGCCCTGGAGCTGAAATTGGATCGGATATTAGTATATCCATATCCATATTTGTTTTATCTAACGAATACAAATATAAATATGGATATTATTTAGATACAAAAATTTATATCCATATTTTAAATGGATATGGATATAATTTGGATACTGAAAGTAGAGATATAATACAAGATATAAGTTGGATAATTAAACTTTATGACCACAACATCAAAGATATTACTAAATAAATAATAAATCAAATTAATAGTATGCTTCTATTATTATATTTTTTTAAAAAAAATTAATAAGTACTATATAAAATTATAGATAGATTCAGATATTCGGATGTAGATTGGATAGTTGTCTATCCATATTTGTATCCATTTTTCTTTGATGGATATGGGTACAGATACGGATATTAGTTGGATCCTCAAATATTTGCTCATATTTGGATGGATTCGGATATGAAAATGGATCCGGATGGATATTATTCATATCATTTTTACCCTTACTGTGATACAGATAGAAGGTTGGAGAATTTTCTTAAAAAAATAAAATATTCTTATATTTGTCGAATTAATTGATCAGTCCCTTAGTGGTGGACAGGACTTAAGCAAAAGTCCCTCCTTAAAAACCCAGTGCACTTGATTAGGTACTTTCTAATTCTCAGTGCCTCTCTACAATGCACACTACATGGTGATATGACATAGAGGAGGGACCATAAATTAAAGCCTTTGTGAAGAGACCTTTTCCATATGCACAAGTCCGCTAAGGGACTGCGCATTAAAGCATCCTACGACTAAGATGCAAAACATCTACTAACATACTAAACTGAGATCCACCAGTTGGATGTTAATTTTTATATTTAGTTAGACATATGTTGTAATTAGTTAGATTTAGTTTGTTAGATTGCTACATTTCTCATCATCATCTTTTATTTTTGAGAAAAATAATTGTCATGTTAGCAAGCTAAGTGCTTCCCATGAGGAAAAAATGGAGTAGGAATTGAACATTTTTCCCACAACTTTTTTTAAGGGGAGGGGCATATTAATTAATGCTTAAAGATGTGGCATACATCAAAAGCCACAATCATATATGAATACTAGAAATATTTATAATATAAAAATAATAGATAACAATAATGAGAGGTCAGTCAAGGATGGTTACAAGTCGTAGATATTTAAAAAGAATGCCCGCACTCTGCCGAACATTCTTTTGAGAAGCTTAACACCTGTTCTTTTCTTTGACAGGACTTTAACATATGGTTCCTTAACCATTATCTTTTAGACTTTAACATATGGTTCCTTAACCATTATCTTTTAATTTTTAGTTGACCCTTTTTTTTTTGGGAAAACTTACCACCTGATCCTTTCTTTGACAAGACTTTAACATACAGTTGCTTAACCATTATTGTTTAATGTTTGGTCCGTGCACACTTATATTTCCTTTGTACACAGTTATGCATTATTCTTGCACACAATTATATTCTTTCTGCATATAATTATATCATCTCTACTTACACTTATTTTTACAAAGCCTGCAACCATGTACATATTGGAGAATAAGTGTGTAAAGCTACTAGAGACTGAAAATTAAAAAAACTTTGAAACTTTGGATGGATGTTAAAGTTCTAGTCAACAAGGGCTGAAAGTTTAGTTAGGTCAATGAAGCCAGCTATCAATTTAGTATTTTTTTTTTTTCGGGGAAGAAAAATCAGATAAAGGCCTAATGAAACAGTAATGATGTCGTGGACTGCACATCTCCAATTGTATCTGAGGCTTCTTTTCGTACCTAATCATCTGGTCTGTTCTCGATGCTGAAAACAATACTTTGCCGTATCTACTTCAATATAGTCCTACCCTAAATCAGAATTCAGAAACCCTTTAAAAAGCTATTGTGAGAATTCAATTATATCACTGCACACAATTAAAGATTTGCTACTTCGCATGCATGTATGCATGCATGCTGCATACACGTAATCTCTACAGAATTATTACTTCACCTGCATGAGACCATACAAAAAAGAAAACAGGAATTGAGTAGGGCTCTTAGTATATGCAGCTTGTTCTTTGGTGGGCTCGGAATGAATATATCTTCATTAATTGTCAGATGACTCCATCTCATATTTTGCACAGGCTCCTAGTCTTTGCTAAAGACCATGGTGCTCTTCATGTCCATGATTTTCAAGTCCCATGATGGTATTGGGATAGCCAATTACAAACGGAATCATCCTTTTGTCAAACCCTATTAGCGTCTTGGCTACCCGCTCCTGTTTGGGTTATAAAAACTAATTTTGATGAGGATAATGTAGCAACCGGATATATCATTCGAAATCATGAGGCTATTATGATACAGGTTGGTGGTAAGTTACTTCTCCATGACTCTGTTCCTTTTGCGGAGTTACTGGCTATATGATACGGGGTCTAGGTAGCGATTTCAGAATTACACACCTCTCAAATTTGGTTAGAAGGAGACTCTGCCACTATGGTCTCATGGTTAAGCAATCATAAAATCAAAAGCCTCTGCCACATTCCTTGTGTAAAAGGCCTATATCATTGGAAAGCTTTTGGAATTGTTTATAGAGAAGCTAATCAAGTCACAGAATTTTTGGCAAATAAGGCTTTACAAAGGGATTTCTCTTGGTCATCCGAGGTTTGTATGGATTTGATCAAGCTACAACTATTGAGGTTGATTTAGAGAAATTCTAACCTAATCTAATTCAATATTTGATTAGATATAATCAATTTCTCTAATTGATCGATATTTATTTCTAATCTTAGGCCTAATCCAGTTAGATGATCTGATTTATGCTAATCCATTGTTTATCGATTTATGAGGTATTTTAAGATCTTTAATTCTCAAATTTAGATCTTTTTAAAAAATTTAATTTCAAATTAGGTGTGTGAAATATGTATTTCAATTTGTAAAACTATTCCACTAAGATTTCAAGTGAAGTATACTATATGTTTCAAATCAAAATTTAATTTTCAAATCTATGTTTAATAATTAAATATGTATCAATTTCATGTATATATCATATGTATTATAAAAAATTTAGATTTCTACATCTTATGCAGCATACAATTCAGATCATAAAATTTAATTTTTATATCTAAATTTATTTTGCTAGAATTATAATTAATAATAAATTATTTTAGATCTAATCTAAATATATTTATTATCAAAATAATTTTAAAATTCTTTTGGTTGTTCTTCATTACGAGACATGATCACAATAGTACTTCTACATGTCATAAGAGCACCCCATCGAATAAGAAGAGAGGATCGTTAAATCCTACTTACTCTTATGATCAGATGGCTTGATGATCTTCTCAATTCGAGTACTGGACTACTAAGATTTAAAATTTAATTTCAAAAATTAATTATATGAAAATATAAATCATCATATAATCTATGCGTGCACATGATCATATAAATATGATGTGCATCTAATCATATTAGATCAATACATAAGTTTATTTCAGATCCGTACCTACTTTTATATAGTATATAAAATTATTAATTTAGAACTAAAATAATTTAAAAATCTATTTCAAACGTATGTATGATTGCATAGAAAAATTTTAGTTATAGACATAATCAAATATGTATCGATATTACACTGAAATCAGATCTGAAATTTTGTCAAACAAATTCAGATCTGAGCTTGATTCAAATATCAATTCTCTAATTGAATTGCATCATAAAACATCTATCAAAATAGATTTAAATTCATACATAATCCGGTATTAAATTAGCATAAAAATCTGTACTAGAAAATTTTTGCTAAAATAGATTTTCAGCAGTCCGGATTCAGGGGCTGATTTTGATTCGATATACTGGTCAAAATTAGATGAAAAATTACAGAAGATGTCAAAAGAGACTAAGGTTTAATCATATTAAAAATTTTGATTTAAAACTAAATAAAAAAAATCAATGAAATCTCAAAATTTGACTATGCGATCGTAACATATAGGACTAGCTCTGATACCAATTGAAGAAAAATTTCATCCAATCGCATCGGATGTCAAGAGAAAGAATAGATTAGTAATTCAAATTTTTTTATAATATTTATGAATTTTCACTTTAATTTATAGTAGAAAAGGATCAAGATTAAAGAAGCTCCTCAATTAATATACTTCGTGAGATCCAGATGCGCGGATCCTCTACTTCGCATGCACACCAAACACTATAGGAGAGATGAATGAACTCTTTCTTCGAAGAGAAAAAAGATAAAGTCTTGTGATCAGATCCTAAGGCTTTGGAAGAGCTCCACATGCCACCACAAAAGGAGGGAGGATGCCAAGAGAGAAGGAGACACCCAAGGGAGCACGCCAATTAGAGAGGATGCCCCATGGAGATTGTCTCCATGTCTAGCCCAACAATTGATTGCTTTTCTCCTTCTCCATACCCCTCTTTATATAGACAAGAGGTTCTAGATCAAATCAAACTCCTTTGGATGCTAGGAAAAGGACTCTCTATATATGAATCAATTCCAAACTCTATAAAGCACAAAACATCCTAATCTAAGGAGGGGAGATATCTCCTTTTATTATGACGCACGCCCAAGGGGAGGAGGTTGTTTCTTGCCCCTTTCCAACCATCTTAATTGGCCCACAAGGAGAGAGAATGCTTGAAAAAAATAATTAAGTACACTAAATCAGATCTGATTTAGATTTGGATCAATTCGAATCCGATTCAAATTAATTTCGAAAAGACTGCTGATCCTAATCCAATTAGAATTTTTGTCCAAGTCCAACTTGATAAATTAACCCAATCAAGTCTTAATAAAATCAAGTTAAATTAGATTAGATCTGATCTAAAGTAATTAGGACTCAATCCATTATTCCATAATCGTTTGGATCATTGATTTGATTTAATTCATCTCTGAAATCAAACCCGCACCTTATGCATAGTGCTAGCTGAATATAGTTAGTATTTAATTCTGCATAATCTATAACTTAATTTTCAATCAAATTAATTTAGATGTTCAATCAAATCTTATACTTTCAAATCAAATATATAAATATCTAATTAATTCTTTTCTATATTGTTTGACTTTTGTGCGAGACTACATAGGTTCAAACAATAAACCGGTAGCATAGGAACTCCTTCCTATACTAATCAAAGTGACCATCTGACAATGATACCCATATTCAGATAGATCAAATATTTATAAAGTAATATTTAAGAATCTCGATATATGGTTACCGCATAATTCATCCCTTTGATCGTAATGCTCAAGGGGACCTAAAATTTAATTATCAATCCTGAAATAGTCATCCACATTGTATTTCAATCTTTCAAATCTATCACATAGATTATCCTGTTTAAGATTTTACTAAATTAAAATATAATGATGTATTAACTCCTATAATTCGGAGGGATCAATCCCATCTTAATCTACACACAGATTTCGTAAGTACTTGAATGTACCTAGTAGCCTTCCATCACTGCATTAGAAATATAGATAGTCCAATACCTAAGTACAATGAGTTGCTTACAAGTCACTATAGTGATCTTAGATCAGAGAGATATTTATGCCCATACATTTCGTGAGCTACTCTTGACAGCAGAGCGCTCAGCAGGTGAGTCACTTGTTTAGTGATGATGCACTCCTACATCTCATCTGTATGTCATATCAGTGTCTCTATACTCTTTGATTATGAAGACAATCAACCTATATGGTACACAATGACCTACACTCGATAAAAATCATCATCCTATTATTGACGTATCATGTGATCGCGAACACATTTAAGAAGTATTCGATAATTTTTTTTTTATCGATCATAATACAGTTCTAAAAACTTCATCATAATATAAGAGTTCAAATAATGAAGATGTACATCTTGTGGTGAAAATGTCAAAATAATTTTTATTCATTGATCAATAATTTATATATCAAATCTAACTATTTACAATAAGCCAATTGGCTTTAGAACATAATTCTCAACATCTTCACATTAAAATTTATTAATAATATTTTATGTTTTTTATTTTAGAATGCTGGGATATCTGGCTCTCATCCACCAGCTGCTGGAGAGAAGCAGGAGGACGAGGAAGAGCATGACGAGGATCTAGGCTAATTTTTTTTATCTTAATGTATTATATTTTTTTTATATTACTTATAAAATTATATAATTTATATTTTTAATATAATACAATTAATTTTTTATTTATGATTATTATATTATCTGTAGATTTTAATTATAACAAGTGTTAGGAACCATAATTGATTGTGATTAATTAAAATAAATTTTAAAAATATTATTATATTTTTTTTTAAAAAAATAAAATTAACTATTACCGATGGCATTAGCGACAGTTTTAGCCATCACTAATAACAAAATATTATTATAAATTTTAAAAAAAAATAAAATTAAATATTATCGATGGTATTAGTGATGGCTTTTGCTGTTACTAATATTAATAGCGACGGTATTGGTGACAACAAAACCGTCACTAATTTTTTTAAATTTTTTTTTAAAATTTATTTAAAAATAAAAAAATAAATAGCAATGGAAGTTAGTCGTTGCTAATGCCGTCACTAATACTAGTTCTTAGCGATGGCTAGAATGACTGTCGCAAATAAGGGCAATTAGCGATAAAGATTTTTTCAACCACTAATTAGTGATGGGATGCTATCGCTAATGGTATTAACGATGGCACAATGACTATTAGTGACAGTAATTAATTATCGCTAATAGTCAAATATTTTATAGTATAACTTCAGTCAGACATCCGCAATCGAATGGAGAAGTTGAGGTGACCAATAGGACTATACTCCATGGTCAGAAGATAAGATTAAATCAAGCTAAAGGATTATGGGCTGATGAACTTTATAGTATTTTATGGTCCTACCGAACTATCCCTCGAATCCCGACTGAAGAAACTCCATTTAATTTGGCCTTTGAAATCAAAGGAATGATCCCTGTTGAAATCGATTTACTTTCCATAAGGATAGAACACTACAATGAAGCGATGAATGCTGATCGACGATGAGCCGACTTAGACTTGCTCGAAGAAACAAGAAGGCAAGCCCAACTAAGGATGGCTACATACCAGTAGCCAGTCGCTCGATATTATAATTCTTGAGTCAAGCCAAAAGTTTTTCGACTGGAAGATTTAGTTCTCTGAAAAGCCGAAGTATTTAAGCGTACCAAGCAAGCAAAGTTATCCCCTAATTGGGAGGGTCTCTATAGAATTTTGGAAGTTCTCTAACCAGGGGCTTATAGGATTACAACCTTGGATGGCACAGAAATTCTTTAGACTTGGAATATCGAAAATTTACGAATATACTATCAGTAAGTCATAACAAATTTTAATTCTTCTCTTGAATATCTACTTTTCTATGCCAAAATATCGGTAAGTAATCGAAAATTATGATCGCTTAACCTTCAATCACAACAACATGATCAATTGATACTTGGTCATAAAAAGAATAGTTGGTTTACATCTGACATTTATGTTAACTGACTAATACTTGGTTAACTAAAGGGCCGAATACGCCCCATCACAACATTTTGCCATCAGGCAAAGAAACTCAGAGAGATTTTCTCCATGACAATTAATGAAATACTCAGAAATCTTCTAGCGAAGAAACTCATAAATCTTTCGAGAATGTAACTTAATGAAATACTCCATCAAAAATCGACATGACTTCTCGATGAATCTTTCAACTATTACGCATTATCTTCAGAGGAAGATACTTGGAATATTTTCATCTCTAGATGATAATCGGTTGTTTATCGAGAAAGTTTATTCCTGATGATTATCATACCATTATCTTAACATTATTGAGTAGAGACGACTATCTATTGGCAACAATATTACTCGAAAATTTCGAAAGCAAAAATAGAAGTCAAGATATGAGATAAAAGAAGGAGTTCATTTCATTACTGCAAAAGTTTTTACATTTTCAGTTATAAATCGAATACAAAAATAAGCAAAAGCGAAAAGCCTAAAGATCTACATAGCAGCAACATCTTCTTCTCCCTCTTCAGGCGACTACACCCCACTCAAGTCAATCTTAGGATGTAGCCAAGAAATCATCTCCTTGCAATCCCCAAAGCCGACTTGGTATGTTGTAGCTAACCCGTTGGCAAGGTCATCTTCATAAGTCTGGGAAGTCTTATAATCAGCTAGTGCTCGTGCAACTGCCTCTTGAGCCCGAGTATCTACTACAACAGCTTTCTCTTCTGCTCCCTGCGTAGCCTGCTCGGCCTCCTATTTTTGCTCGGCCTCGTTCTGTTTCTGCTCGGCCTCATTTATAGTTACTTCGTCCAAGCTTACATCCTTCTTCACATCAGCAATCAACCCCTTAAGATTGCTGATCTCATCGTCCGACTTTACTTTCTCAGCTTTTAACCGAGAAATATCTTCTTGGTACTTCTTTCCCCGCTTCTCGATGGTCCAAAGAAGTTCCTCCACAATCTCTACCCGAGCATTGGCAGCCTGAGCTACGTCCTGCAAAGACCAACTAAGTTGCCCAAAGTTGGATAGCCTCTCATAAAAAATTGAAGTATCATGAATCAGCTACAAAATAAGATGAAATTTTTGTAAAGTACAAAAGTCGGATATTGAAACTCAAATAGAGATAGTTGGGGAAGTACTTATCGAAAGAAGTAATTTATAGCATCCCAAGATGATCTCATCCAAAGGATGCAATTTCCTCTCCTCCCAGTCAGTTGGGAGCATTACCATCTTCGTCAATTCTCGAGTAAGCTGATGATCCTCCAATGCCCTTGCATTATTAGGGACATGCATCCCTAGTGCAATAAATCCTTCAGGCATAGGAGTGGCTTGATCTTTAGGTTCCGCTACTTGAGGAGCCTTTCCTCGATTGGTTGCCCACAATGGTGTTGCTAGGATCGGATCTTTTTTTAATGATCATAGATGGTGGAAGCAGCAGCAAGGATGGGAGGAAATCTTTGATGGCAGATCAGATTAGGCCTAAAAGAATCCTAAGCGTGAGGAAGAGGAGAGGAGAAACATGAGAGAGAGAGCAATTAGGGAGAAAAAACTTCTATTCTGATTTCATTCCATCAAAACCATATACAAAATTGTATATATACATGATCAATTGACCCAAACTAAAAACTCTCTTAGCTAACCCAATTTGGTACAATTCCCATGCTCATGTACACCCATGTCTTGCCTTGCACATCCATTGAGTCTTAAGTCACTAAAATTAAATCCAATTCTAGCTTAAACCAAAATTCCAAAAAGGTTCTGTCCGTGCCATCGAGCCAGATCTGTCAGGGTCTGAGCCGTCTTTGACATGCTTGATCCGTAGTCTACCAAAAACATTACCTTCTGTCCCACTATTCGAGTTGGCTCTATTAGGCTTCGAGCCGACTTGATTTGACTCTGAGCCAGCTCGACAGCTATGTCATCCACTGATGCCAGAAACACAGCTCTCTATTTGCTATCCGAGCCGACTCGACTACTGGCTGATGCTCCTGATACTTCTTTCACATCTTATCCTTTCTTCATCAAGTTTCAAGGCTTGGAAGCACCACACCTGAGCTCACAATCTTCACCTTGATGCTCCTAAGTCCTTGTGAACTCAGTCTTATCCACCAGGCCCATCAGTGCCACACAATAGTGAAAGTTATCCCGTGGAAGTATCTTCATGAGTGCATCAGTTGGATTCTCCTTGGTATGAACCTTCACCAGCTCTACTTCACCATCTTCTACAAGCTATCTGATTCGATGGTATCTGATGTCAATGTGCTTTATCCTTACATGATAAATAAAGTTTTGTGCAAGCAATAAAGCACTCTGGCTATCAGAATGCACTCTAACAGCCTCCTTTGGGAAGTCCATCTCTAAAGCCTAGCCCTTCAACCATAAGACCTCTTTTGCTGTCTCTGTGATGTCAATGTACTCCGCTTCTGTAGTAACTAAGACCGTTATAGATTACAAACAAGATCTTCGTGAGATTGGACCTCCATATAGGCTGAACATAAAATCTGTCGTTGAGTGCAGAGTGTCCACATCTCTACCAAAATTTGCATCTGCAAATCCCTCTAAACCCTCTAAGCCTCCTTGGACATGTTGGAGTATCCCTCAACACCTCCTTGCTGACCATAGCAAATACCAACTCTAACTGTATTAGTCAAGTATTTGAAAATATCTTTTAGTGCTCTCCAGTACTTCCTGTCAGGCTGCACCATAAATCTGCTCACCTGACTCACTACATGGGCTATATTCAACCTACAACATACCATAGAGTACATAATGCTCCCTATACTAAAGGCATATGGTACTCTTTCCATCTTTTGAGTCTCCATCTCAATCTTTGGTGACAGTTTTCGAGAGCCTGAAGTGCCCGACAAGTGGCAGCTCTGCCGGTTTCGCATCTTTCATCCTATATCTTTTCAAGATCTTCCTTATGTAGCCTCCCTGAGATAAGTGCAACAGTCTTTTGGATCTATCTCTGCTGATCTCCGTATCTAAAATCTTCCATGCAGGCCCCAAATCCTTCATCTCAAACTCTCAAGACAGCTTCTTTCAACTTCGATACAATTTCTTTATTTTTGCATGCAATCAACATATCATCTACGTACAAAATTAAATATATTCTAGATCCATCATCTAGAGATCTAACATACACACATAGATTATATTCACACTTAGAAAGGCAAAAGCTTCTCACATAAGTATCAAATCACTTGTACCACTGTTCAAGAGACTGCTTCAATTCATACAGTGATTTCTTTAGCAAATAAATTATTCCTTCTCATCCAGATTCTCTAAACCCCTTTGGCTGCTTCATATAAATACTCTCCTCCAAATGACCATGAAGGAATGCCGTCTTTACATCCATCTGCTCTAATTTCAAATCTTGTGCTGCTATAATGCTCAATAGCATCTTGATATATTATGTCTGACGATTGGAGAGAATATCTCTATATAATCAACTTCTTCTCTTTGTAAGTACCTTTTGGCTACAAGCTTAGTCTTGTACCTCACTCTATCTTGCTCTAAAAGTGCCTCTTTTCTGGTATAAACCCATTTGGAGCCAATAGATTGAGCATCCTCTGGCAGATCCACCAACTGTCATGTTCAGTTCTTCTTGAGAGACTCCATCTCTTCCATCATGGCTTGCATCTATGAATCCCAATTCGAGCTTTCCATGGCCTCCTCAAAGTTCTTTGGATTACCATTAGCAATGATGAAAGCATAGGAGATCATCTTATCAATGCCATACCTGATCGATTTATGAGCAGTGCACTTCGGCTTGTGCAGTGCCACTCTCCTTGCTATATCCTACAAGTCTGCTGCCTGTGGCTACCTCTGCATTTTCTCCCGAATAATATCCTCTCCTTGCTGATCTTCCACAGGTGTATGACCATGCCTTCCCAACTCCACCTCAAACTAAATACGTTTCGAGCTTGAAGTTGAAGGCAAATCACCTGACTACGAGTGCTGTTCACTGCTGTCCTGAACCATCTTTCCAACTCCATCCACACTTCTCAGCTTCCTCAAGATGCTCTTTTCATCCAAGATCACATTCCTACTAATGATGCACTTTTGAAAATGTGGATCCCATAGTAAGTAATCCTTCACACTGCAGGATACCTAATGAAGATCATTTTTGTGACTTCGGATCCAACTTGCTCCATTCGGCTTCCTCCACCAAAGCATAAGTCAGACAGCTGAATACTTTTAGACGGCCAAGCTCTGCCTTCTTTTCACTCCAAACTATCTCTGAAAATCCTCCATTGAGTGATATATGGGGAGATCTGTTAATAAGAAAACAAGCAAATGTTATAGCATCACCCCAAAAAGATTTGGACAGTGATGCTTGCAGCCTCAAGCTCCTAGCCTTCTTAGTCAGTGTTCGGTTCATCTTCTCTGCGACATCATTCTGCAAAGGGGTCATCCTCACTATGTAATGGTGCTTGATGCCATCTTCCTCGCAGTACCTCCTGAACTCTAGGCTTGTGTACTCCCCTCCATTATCAGATCTTAAATACTTCACTGGCTGTCGTGTCTCCTTCTCCACCCAACTCTCTAGACCTTAAATCGGACAAATATCTTTATTTTTTTTATCAGATACACCCAAACTCTCTTGAAGAAATATCTATAAAGGTGATAAAGTATCTAGCTCCACTTTGAGCTACAACAGGTACTGATCCCCATACGTCCGAGTGAACAAGCTCCAAAATAGCTTCATTCTACTTGAAACTACTAGCAAACTTCATCTTGTACTATTTTTTATAAATACAAAGCTTACAAAGGTCATCACCCTCCTTCTTGAGTGCTAGAATCAGTCCTCTCCTACTCAATTCCGTGAGCCCTTAGTCACTCATGTGATCCATGTGATAGTGCCATAGCTGGTAGATGAGCTGCTCCTCCTGTGCTACTGAGCCTTTCATCCTATATAGGTTACTGTTTAGTTTCTTCCCTATCATCACCACCAAAGCATCCTTGGAGATCTTCAAACACCCACTCCCCAACTGATAACTAAAAGCATATCCCTGCTTCTCTAAGTAACCCAAGGATATTAAATTCTTCTTCAATTCCGGTACATGCTTCACATTGGTAAGTATCCGTATGACTCCATCATATATCTTCACCGTCATAGTACCAACACCAGCCACTCTATATGGATGATCATCTTCAAGAATCACACTACCACCATCTGATTTTTCATAGGAGACAAACCAATCATGATGTACAGTGTAGTGATAGAAATATGCTGAATCAAGTATCCAATAACTATCAAACTCTACTACCCCATCTGATACTACCAGTATATCATTTTCACTATCTTCAAATGACAGAACACCACTCTCATTGGTCAATCCAACCTTACCCATCCCCTTCTCATTCTTCAAAAGTGGACAATTTTTCCTTGGATGATCAGGTTGATAACATTTGTAGCATTTTATAGCCTTCAAATTTTTTCGAAACTTCGATCTACCCTTAGACTTATCTCAAATCCTTTTCTTAAGTTTCTCTTGCCTCTCATTCACAGTAAGCACCTCTGAGTTAGGGCTATCTTTACATAGCTTCTCTCGCTACTCATTTGACTTGAAAACTTCAACCACTTCTTCAAAATTTAAGATCTCTTTTCCATACACCAAAGTAGTGATGAGATCATCATAAGAAACTAACAACGAACACAACAACAGAAGAGCTCTATTCTCCTCATCAATCTTCATATCAAGGCTCATGATATCCGAGCAAACTTGATTGAATTTTTGGATATGGACAATCAGATCTCCTCCTTCGGGTATCCTCAAACTATATAGTTACTTCTTCAACCACAACTTGTTTGTCATATTTTTGCCCATAATGTATTGTCAAGCTTCTTCTAGAGCCCTTTTGGTGTGGTCTCTGTACTAATCTTAGGCAAAACCTCATCAGCAAGGTACATTGTAATTGTGCTAAAAGCTATTTCCTCCAATTTCTCTTAATCTTCAATAAAAATTTTTTAGATATATCCCTAATCAAGATCTTGTAAATTCTATTATGAACTAATAGATCCTTCATCCTTTACTACCAAAGGATGAAATTTTCTTTGCCATCAAATTTTTCAAAGTCTGCCTTAAGGATACTCAATGTCATTCCATACAAATTTCAATTTCACATAAGGAATTCTCACAAATCTATATAATTCTAGATAAAACAGGATAGATTACGCAAGATCAAGATAGATTCTTATCCAAATCAGGCGTTCAAGATTTTTTCTCTATCAGATCTAGCTCCAGAGCTCTGATACCAATTGTTGCCTAGATTAGATCTTTTCTTGCTGATCCTAAATCACGAAAGCAGCAGTAAGGATGGAAGAAAATTCTTAATGGTAGATCAGATTAGGCTTAGAAGAATCCTAGGTGTGAGGAAGAGGAGAGGAGAAACATGAGAGAGGGAGAGAGGGAGCAATTAAAAAGAAAAAATTTCTATTCTGATTCTATTCCATTAAAATTATATACAAAATTGTATATATACATGATCAATTTGATCCAAATCAAAAACTCCCCCAACTAATCCAATTTGGTTTCAATTCTCCAGCTCATGTACACCCATGTTTTGCCTTGCACATCTATTAGACTAAACCGCTAGTCTAATTCTTGAATTAGCTCCTTAAGACCTCTTAAATCAAGATCTTAAATTACTAGAATTAAACCTAATTCTAGCTCAAATTAAAATCTCAAAAAGATTCTGTCCATGCCATCGAGCCGGCTCGGATCTCTATCCATGCCATCGAGCTGACTCTGTCAAGATCCGAGCCAACTCTGGCACATCTAATCCGTAGAGTACCGAAAATACTACCTTTTGTCCCACTATTTGAGCCAGCTCTATTAGACTTCGAGCCAACTCGATCTGGCTCTGAGCAAGCTTGATCTATAATCAAGCTAGCTCGACAGCTGTGTCATCCAATGGTGTGAAAAGCATAGCTCTCTGTCTGCTGTTCGAACTGACTTTCTCAGAGCTCAGGCTAACTCGACTGCTGGATGATGCTTCCTTCACATCTCATCCTTTCTTCATCAATTTTCAAGACTTGAAAACACCATACCTGAGCTCACAGATGGAGCTCTTGATGATCCGACTTCGACAGACATCTGTCGACCAAGCGGAGCATGAACAGTAACGAGAGCGGCCCTACTCGATGCATCCCCGACAATGATGAGGTTGTCGTCACCCACCGATGAAATGACTTGGGGCTCCTTGGTTGCAGAGGCAGGTGGAGGTGAAGAAGATGCTGGCGGTGGAGTTGGCCCTAGTGGAGGAGGAACTTCTCCATGTTCCACCGATGATGATGGAGCACACTTCTTTTTCAGGGGCTCCTGAGAAGGCTGCCTTCGAGCATCTGGCCAGCTGACTTTCTTCTGAGCAATCTGCCAAATAGATTGGCCATAAGCTACATTTCTGCACAATCGAATAACTATATAGTTAGTCTCAACAAGAATAAATGTCAAAAGATATTCAATACACCAAAAAAGAAAGAAATCTTGCGAAGCATGTTCATCGAGCTCAATCCGACATCATATAGGTACTGCTCCAAAAGTAGGTGTTGCTGCTTGAGAATTTTGACGTCGAGCAACATTTGATAATGCTCTTTGTCACTCTCGAGCACAATGCCATTTTTGTTTGGGCAGCCCAGACAGTGTGAAACCCCCATGGATGATCAGTAGAAATAAAGAAAAATCTACTCTTCCATCCATAGATAGAAGAGAGAAGTCTGATAATAAATTGGTATTTATGTCAGGGACTGATGAACCACCATCTCATTTTCGAGGATGTTTTTTCAGACAAAATAAGGCATAGAAAAGAGAAGGCCTCAAAAAAAATTTGAAGAAGACTACAGATGATGACAAAGGAACAAAAAGATCCGAACAGAATTCAGCATCAATTGCGCCGGAACTATTTGATACAGATCGAATATGTTCATAATAAGCGGATAAAGAGGAAACTGAAGACCAAACTTCAAAAATTCTTCATAAATGGCAATGTGACCATTTGGAGGAAGGGTCACACAACCATTTCAGCTAGGAGATGAGAATTTATATCGAGCTAGAACTCGGTAATGTTCCGACAAATGATGAATTTCTATTTCAGATAATTCAAATTGCACATAAAGAGGACCCAATAGAAGTTGACTATCTGATTGCTCGAAAATTGGCCGAGCTCTACAGGACAAAGAACCTTCCTTAGGATTATCCCTAGGAATAGAAACTGCTCTATCTACTAATGGTGGATCCTGAGAATCTTGGTCTCCAACCAAGTTCTCACCATCCGATTCTACCTCAGACATCCTACGATCGAGATTGACAGCAATAAGAATGAAAAGAAGGTCCTCAAGCCTATTGGGGAGGCCAAACACAAAGAAAAAGAAACAAAGGCAATGCTAGCTACAAGAGGCTACAAGAAGAAAGAAATAGAAAGGAAAGAAGGAAACCTTGGCTATTGTAGAACCCCCTCCAACCCATGGCTGAGAGCAATGGAGCAGTGAGAACAGCAGGACCTGGACACTGAAGAAATGAAAGAACAAAAGTCCTTCTATCAATGAAGACCTCCTTATTTATAGGGATGAGTAACAGCCCAGATCAATGCTCGAAAACCCAAGTAACCTGGAGATGTTGACAAGTGTCTGCCATCTCAATCGAATATTTTTTCGATCGTTTGATGCACCACTGGCAAGATTCTGCCACATAAGCTTAATCCGCAAATGATGGCTTGAGACCAGTCGGTTCCTAACACGTGGCAAATAATCTATTCGAGAATTGATAACTGAATCATTTGATCTCCCATAATAAATACAAAAGATCTTCTCATGAACTGCACCATAATTGCCGCACATCTTCTGAAATGACAAATCGATGGCACAGCTTGTGAAACAATAATGAGGTTGCACGTTCCACGAAATAATAAAATACTAGCTACACTTTTTTGAGATGTTAATAAATGCGGAGGAAATGACTGCCAAAATGGTGTTAAGTTCAAAAGAAACTCTCGTGGCCTGACTAATTACATTATTTCCTAAAGACCGACTAAGACATCGAATGACTAAGGAGCTACTCTGCCTTTTACTGACTTGCTTTGCTATGCAATCGATAAAACTCCAATCAGTAGATTTACTCATCGGAGGGTCCCTCACTGGACAACCTCCAATCAGTAGACTTGTCTTGCGGGTTCCCCATCACACAATCTAGTTGCAATTCTCTCAATTTCAAGCTAAATACCTCACCAGAGTTTGCAGCAACAAATACCAAATTTGTAGCCGATCTCTAGTTCTTCTTACGGAGGGGCAAAATCATGGCTCCCGACATTGAATAAGACTAGCAATGTTGAATGTCGGCAACAAAACTAGGGCTCCTGACTTTAGGATTAGGTGAAAGGAGGAGGAGGAAGAAGAAAGAGGGAGGAGAAGAAGAAGAGGGATCTTCAACAAAAATCATCGGGAACTCACTTCTAGCCCTTGAGGAAGGAGGGAGAAGTAGAAGGGGAGGAAGATGAAGGACTCAATTCGAGTTTTGGATGATCTCCGTGTTGCCTCGGAGGAAAAATAGGGATTGAGGAAGGCGATGGCTGGCTGTCCATGAGATGCAATCTATGTTTAGGAGGTGCAATCGAGGGATGGATTGAGGGATCGAAGGCCACGACCTCACGAACGATCTCTGGTTAGGGGACATGATCAAGAGGGGGATTAAGGGATACGTGCTTGGGATCTTGTTTGGGCAATTTTGAGTTAGTTAGAATATGCTATTTAAAAAATCAATAATAAAATTGCTAAAATGAACTTCGGCACTCTCACGATCTATAGTTTTTTGTTTCTTTCGCTTGTAGAAATCCCAAAACTACTAGATTACCAAAGATATTCGCTAGCGGATTGGCAAAATTGCTAAGTTAACACAACCATTTTCCAGCAATTTTATCTGATTGCTAGGAAAAACATACTATTGATGCCAAATTCTAGCCCAGGTATTGGGGATATGGAGAGCACTATTCAATTCACAGGGAGACATTAATCTGCATGGGCACAAAAAAGAAAAGAAAAAAAGTGCTCACTGGATTAGCTCCAATCGGATCCTCCAATGTCTAAGTCGGATCTGACTTTAGAGGAACAACAGTAAATAGTCAGCTTGGTTATGGACAACCTTTATCTCGATCTTTGCACTTTGGCTTTTTCGGATTGGCCTTAGGATCAATCATTTGGAGCTTGGTTAATTAGAGGTTTGTCTTCTCAGGGTATCTTTCTCAAGTTCGCTTTCACGTCAGCCTTAGCCTTGGGTTCCATCTCGATCTTGGCATGGGCCTCCCCCTCGGCCTCGACCTCATTCTTAGTCTCTACTTTAGCCTCAGTCTTACATAGACCTATAGATTTGCAAAAAAGTATGAAAAGTGGAGTAGGCTTGAGAGCTTTTTACTATGAGAGCTTTGAATTGTGAGAGGTTCTCCCTCTCAAAGCATATCCTTTCGCAGTTCCCTTGGTCCTTGTTGGTGCAGAATTTCACTAATGCCGGAGAAGCTGGAGTCGAGGGGATCACGGCCGCCATCGGGACTTGCAAGAAAAATCTAAACCGGAGTTAGGGGTGCTCCGGCAAGACCCTCCGATGCTCAAGTCAGTACTCTGCTTCAACAGAAATGGAGCACTCGAATAGGATTTTAGCAGAGTTTAGAGATAATGCTTCCAGCTCCCCGGAGAACGTATCTGGGGGGTCTCTTTTATAGACGAGAGAGCGTAACCAATTGACAGCAACGTCCGTAACTGTCTGGTAGTGGGCCGTTCGGGGCCACGTAGAGTTTGTTACGGAGAGTAGTGGTGTCCGTTGTCGCAACTTGCCGGAGAGTTTCGGTCGGACGGCTGAAGCTCGGTTGGGACGTTTGGTGGAGCGGAATAGCTCTCTGTCTCAGTAATCTAAGAGAAGCTCAGATGTTTCTGAGATTGCTGATGGGTTAACTGTTGTTGGGTGCCTTAGGCATTGATGCTGCAAACGGAAGTCATCTGCTGTAGAAGTCCGGACGAAAATTTTCTGTTGGAGAAATCCGACTGGAGTCCGATTGCTAGAGAAGTCCGTCTAGAATTGGTCTGATATAAAAGCTTGTCTGAAGACTATCCACTGGAGAGGTCCGGTTGCATGAGGAATCCGACAAAAGGTCGACCGATAGCAAAATTCGAAAGGTGTTGTGGAAGTTCGTCCGCTGGAGGAGTCTGGAGGACACTGTGGAAGGTCGGCCGCTAGAGGGGTCCAGAGAAAATTTGTCCGTTAGAGGGATCTGGTTGGTACTGTTGAAGTTCGGTTGGCGCTGTTGAAGGTTGATGACTGGAGAGGTACGGAAGACACCGGAGACAGTCGGTCACTGTAGAAATCCGACTGCTGAAGCCCGTCCGTTGTAGAAGTTCGTCTAGAATCCATCTGCTGTAGAAGTTCGGATGGAGTCCGGTTCTTGTAGGAGTTCGGAAGGAGGCCGCTTACTGTAGAAGCTCAGATGGAGATCGGTTACCGTAGAAACTCGGATGAAGTCCGCTTGCAATAGAAGTTCGGATGAAATTCTCTTACTGTAGAAGCTCGGATGAAATTCGAAAGGCGGTCGACCACCGTAGAAACTTGGATGGAGTCTGGTTACTGTAGAAGTCCTGCTGTTGGAGAAGTCCGAACATTGATGAAGTCTGAAAGAGGCTCGAAGTAAAGTCGATCGTGACAGGAGGAAGTCTGGAAGAGATTCGAAGAGTAGTCGATCACTGTAGAAAATCGACTGATAGTGAGACTCAGAGAGCATTTGGAGTAGTCCGATAGACGACTGAAGGAGCTCATTATTGGAGAAGTTCGGAGGATACGATAGGAGCTCGTCTGTTGGAGGAATCTGGAGGACACTGTGGAAGGTCGACTGCTGAAGGAGTCTGGATGATACTGTAGAAGCTCGGACGGCTGGAGAAGTTCAGAAAGATGCCGCACAAGGTCGGAAGCCGGAAGAGTCCTGAGAGGGTTGGCCTCTTACAAACTTCGGCTGGGGTTATTTTATACCCAACAGTCCTGTTTATATAGATGCAGGAGCATGGATCTATTATGATTTGGAGACAGAAACTAAGGGATTGTTGTAATCTCTTTCTTTTTTTGAATTTAAATCTATCATAATTATCCTTCTATTTTTGGACTCCTCTTAATTACAAAGATCTAACTATCCATAATTCAAACTTTTATTCAATTGCTTGCCATGTGTCCAGCTACGATAGGGAGGCTAGTTTATATGCCATATCATATACCCCCCACTTTCAAGGTCGAGACATTTTCGGTTTGGGTGAAGAAAGTAGTTAGGTTGCAATTGACTTGTTCATGAGCAAAAAATTAAGTGTTATTGAAAATAATTTTGACGGTCCCCATTCCTTATTTCTTTTGCTATACATGCATTTAAGGTCAACTTAGATTTTTGCCCCCCTCCCTCCATATGAATTGAATAGGTTCATATTTGATCTTATGCTTAGGTGATCATGTATTCCCATCCAGGGCCAACTTTTTGCTAAGTCTTCTTATCGATCTAGGGGGTCGGTATTTTAGTAGTCTCAAATGGAGCTGAAATATTTCTAATCGATCGTCCTTATAGTTCAAAGATCCTAACTTAGGTCGGGTGTCTCCTTGTAGTCGGTCTTGGCTGAGCATATATATTTGGAGATCCTAGTCAGAACTGAGATATCTTCAAGAGGTCGGTCTTTCCCCAACTAAGTTGATGGAGGTCCAAGCCAAAGCTTAGATATCTCTAAGTCAATCCACCTTCCAACCTTCATTTTTGGAGGTCCAAGCGGGGCTCGGGTGTCCATAAGTGGTTGATGTGCTTTCAAGCACATCCTTAGTCGATTTTTCTAAGTCACTTTTCAACTTTTTTTCATTTTTTTGGTGCGCTAGGAAGGGGAAGATGATGGAATATATTCTCATTTTCCCACAAATGATGCCAATCGATTGCTTTTAGAGCTAATCTATAACATTGGAAAAAACAAAATTGGAATAGGAAAACACTAAAAAAGAAACAAAATATGAGGGAAGGCAGAGGTTCAAGCCCTTTATCTAGCACTATTCTATTGATGCCAAAATCCGATCCAACTATTAACAATCTTAAGGGTGCTATTTGATTCATGGAGAGACATTGATTTGCGTATAGGAAAGAAAGAAAAAGCTCAGTAGATTGTCTCCGGCTGGACCCTCTAATGTCTTATCCTGTTTTGGTCGGTCAGATTTTGGATAACCTTTATCTTGATCTTTTCACTTTCGCTTTCTTAGATTGGCCTTATATAGGATCAATCCTCGGGAGCTTGGCCTCTAGGAGCCTAGCTTATTGGAGATTAGTCTTCTTAGGCTGGCCTCCTCAAATTAGCTTTCTCAAGCCGGTTTTCTCAAATTGATTTTTCTAGATTAGTCTTCTCGGGTTGGCTTTCTAAGGTTAGGCTCCTCAAGTCGTCCTTCTCATATCAACTTCTTTAGGTCGGCTTTCATCTCAGCCTTAGCCTTCGGATCTACATCGGCCTCAGCCTTCAGCTTGGCCTCAACCTTGGGCTTCACCTTAATCTTGGTCCCACCTCATCCTCGGCCATGTGCTCCATCTCGGCCTCAAGCTTCACCTCGACCTTGGTCTTGGTCTCCACCTTATCTTTGATCTAGGACAATTCACCTCAGCCTTGATCTTGGTCTCCACCTCAACCTTGTCTGTAGACTTCACCTAGGCATTAGTCTTGCATAGACCTATAGACCTACAAGAAAGAAAAAAAAGCAAAGTGATAGATGAGGGCTTGAAAGCCTCTCACTATGGGAGTTTGAGTTGTGGAAGTTTCTTTCTATCAGAGCATAGATTCATTATGATTTGAAGGCAAAAATGAAAGAATTATCGTAATCTTTTCCTTTATTTGGATTCAAATATGCATGTTCATCCTTTCATTTTTGGATTCTCCTTAATTATAAAGTTATAATTATCCGGAATTCAAATTTTTATAGACTTTCTTTCCGCATGTCCAACTGTGATAGTTAGAAAGGCTGATTTATATATCATATCATATACAAACCTCAGCACATTTATATAGGCTGATTTATATAGGCACAGTTTTTAACATCCACTAGTGAAAATGTGCAGCTGATGCTCTTTTATTGTGGGAATCTTTCTATCGAAGCATATATTTTGGAATAGTGAATCACTTCGTAAGGGCCCTAAACCCTCTTTAATTTGCCACCGAAAGTAGTTAGCGTGTAATATTATGTACGGTAGAATCAGAATATCAAGCTTTAGGCTTGGGTGGAAGTACTAGTTGCCTCTATTTAAAGATATTCTGCTTCCAGTTTGATTTTATCCCTTTTTGATGAAATATTCCCTTGGACAGATAAAGGCGAACCTTATACCTCCTGGGAGGTTGCACACAAAGTAAGCCTCCGGAGCTCCATACGAAGCTGATGTCATGGATCATGATGTACCACAAGAATACATGGCATGAAGTCCCTTGTAGTACTCTCTCTCTCTCTCTCTCTCTCTCCCCACCTAAATTCCATAAAAAGAGCGACCGGAGGTGTAAATGAGCTAAGCCAAGCACAGAAGTAGGCGCCTCGAGACTTGGCTTGCAATAAGAAAGGGGCCAGCAAGCTTGAGCCAGCCTTGATAGAGGATGTTCAAGCTTGATTTGTTTATCATTTGAATCCAGCTTGAAGGAATTTTTTATAGAACCGAACCAAAATTTTTAAAAAAATTATAACATAGGGATCTAAGCTCGGCTCATTTATGAGCCAAGTTTGTGAAGTTGTTCAAATGTAACTTGCTTCCTAACTAAATTGAGCTCAAAGTGACCATTAGCGAATCAAGTCGGAGCTGTTCACAAACACCTCGTTTAACCTGCAGCTCTAACAGTGGCGCAGGGCGCCTGAAGAAACCGGTGTATAGCTGACAGAACACAGCGTTTCGGTGTACCACTCAGCGTAAACTGGGCAAGTGCAGAATCTAGCTTTTGCACTGTAACCCTATATCTTTTTTCTTTTTGTTCTCCTTTTGCCCTTGTCACTGCTATAAAATCCGCTACCAGGCCCTGCCTTCTACTCAAGCTTTAACGAGCTCCTCACGACCATATACTTTCAGTGAGGGAAGACATGGCCGGGGTCGCCATTGGGAGTGGTGAGGAAACAAGAAGGGAAGACGATAATACGAGTCGCGCTCAAAGAGAAGATGCGATACAAGAGTTGGAAAAACGTGTATACGCAGCTGTAATGGAGGGCAAGTGGAGAGACGTGGCGCATATCTATAAGACGAATAAATCTGTACCGACCACGATCAACCGGGTTGGCGACACCATTCTGCACCTCGCAATCCTCATGGGCATTCAAAAGGGTGTGATCGAGCTCATGACACTCATGGAGGAGCAGGACAAAGGAAGAATGGAGAACATCCTGCAGACGAAGAATGACTGGGGTAACACGACACTCCACCAAGCTGCATTTATGGGGATGGAAGAGGTGTGCGCTTTCATTGCCGAGCACCACTGCAAGAAGAAGGTGGTGCTGCCCCGCAACAACCTGGGTGAGACGCCACTACATGTGGCGGTGCTCCATGGTCATGAGAAAGCCTTCTTAGCCCTTCAGAAGGTCATTGACAGACAACACTGGAGAGAGGTGGATAGGAAGTACGGTGGCGACACCGTCCTCCACAGTGCCATTTTTAGAGAACATTTTGGTGAGTGATTTTTTACCCGCTTTATTTATATTTTTGATTTAATTAGCAAAGAAACGGCCATGGAAGTCACTGTGGTTAAGGTTTCGTTAGAGAAGGTGCAGGTAGAATAAGCAATCCATGGGCACTTCCAACCCAACCCATGAGTTCAGATCTCGCTTTTCGTTTTTTTAGACAGATTTATAATACCAATCTAACAAAAGTACATCCATAGAAATCAAAAGATAAAATATGCAAAAAAATCAGAAAGAATATCTATTACATATCGTACCGCATAGTGGTCATGATTGATGTAAGCCCTGTATCGGAGGTTGTCTTGCATGCTGAAGGGAGTCCACTTAAATATATCCATTATGAAGTATGTGAATGGTTATACTTGGAAGACTTCAACAATCATGGATTAGAGAAGATTGCTCTTATACCATACAAATAATAGTTACTATCTAGCATTTTCCTTGTCCTCTTTGCAAAATGAAATTTTCGAAGTTTCTAAAATTCCCCCACAAGAAATTTGGTACCACCTAAAAGTACCTTTTGTAAAAAAAAAAAAGTTATTTAGATGATAATGCCTTTCTTTCAAAAATTCATAGCAATAATGTCATTACTTTTTGGTTATTGCCTATTTTTTCTATCATAGCATTGCCACGATAGCCCATATAAAAGTTATTTTTCTACTATTAGATAATATTAAATTGCATAGGATCTGTCTAATAGTTATTTTTTATAGCAAACAAAGTTGTTGTTCAGACCTTAGTTGGGAGAAATTTAATTTACTAAGTGTCAAGATCCTCTCTAATTTAGGATTGAAGTAGAGATGTTTTCTCTCGTCTATTAAGATAGAAATATATTATTGATCCTTTTGTTATAAATTTAAGATTTGGCATCAATCAGTTAATTAACGTGGTATTAGAGCCAAAGTTTATTGGAGGTTATGAGTTCATCAATCTTGATATCATTGTTGACCCTTCCTTATTAGCTTAAGCTTTTGCAATAAACTAGTTAGTTAACATGGTGTGAGCTTAATGAAATTGGCTATTGTATCTAATGATTAAAAAGGACCATAAGACGTATGCATCATATGCAACTTATGATAAGGATTAAAGAACTAGAGATATCCCATTCAATCGATCTCCGACAAATGGTAAAATATCCAAACTAATTTATGGCTGGAGATGGTTTTGCTTTGATAGGAGATTTGTCGATACCTAAACCTGAAGTTTAGGGAAGGCACTAATAACTGGTCATTAGAAAATGCCTGCAAGCTATTGGCAAATCCCTTTTGGTAAGATCAATGTTTAAGATCCAATCCTCCTTATACCAAGATGAATAATGATATGGGGCTGTGCTTATGTACCATGAAATGGTGGAGCCAAGATTTTGATAGAGAACTGTGGGGGGTAACTATAGTAACTCATAATCCTGTACATTGAAGTTTAAAACTAAATAATTCTTTAAAGTAGCCCAAAAGATAGGAAATTTTACGGTAAATTTTATATGTATTCATAGTGGGGATGGTCTATGGTGGATTAGAGAGTATAGAAACAAGTTTAGATTAGATGAGTCATAAGAAAAATCACAAGTTGCAAAACGCTTTTGGAATCAAAAGTGGAGGAAGAACATTTACCGTTCAATAGATATTTGCATCATTTGCTTGAGGCATCTCTTATGCCTATTCAAATGCAGACCTCAGTATGTTCTTTAATGTAACAAACAAGCCCTACATTCACTATTACTTCTGAATTTTGGAGGAACAAAGTCACGAGGAATGTAGACAGCGAGGACAAGAAAAAAAAAATAGAGATTCAGCTTCTGAGAAGCAAACTTGAATAGCTAGCCCGCTAAATCTCTCTAAATATGCAAACTTCAATAAAAGTTATTTGTGGGACGACATTCCAAAATAATAAAAGCTAGAATTACAGAAAGTCCACGTCCCCATTCAACAAACTCCAAAAACTTAGGTAGAGTGCTAGTGATAGGTTTCACCCTGTCTTTAGTAACTAACCCCGAGATTTTACAAGGGGCAAGCTTATCTATATTTCCCTCACAGTAGGACATGTATAAGCAAACCAAAAATTTTAAACAGGACAATTGCTTATTGCGCACATTAATAATCCTCCTGCCATGTGGCGGAGGGGTTTGGGGCAATCCGTAGAATTACAATTCAGGAACTGTAGGCCCAATGCACTTTTCAGGTTTGCATGATGGGCACCATAAATCATTTTCCTTCCAGGATTATTAGTGCATGCTAGCGGTATATTTCTTTCTTTTTTCTCTCTCTTCTGTCAGCCAAGCATAAGGAATCATTTCAAATGAGAGAATTTTTGGATTTAGTCCTTAAAACTTTTTATATTTCTGTTTTATATTTAGGTGCATTTGGAATTGCTTTTGGAGAGGTCAAAAGCATTGTTTTGAGTCCAATAGATGGCTTCTGGATGGGATATGCGTCTTTGATAAATAATAATATAAAAAAACTTGAGGAAACTTTTTGGTCCTTCTAGAAGCTAAAAATCACTACCTGGAAAAAGCTCTAATTTGGAAATTTCTTTCCAAAAGTGCTTTCTAAGACCCATCTGGAAGCAATTTGTATGGCCAAAATTACCCATGAACTTTGCAGTTATTACATTATTTATTATAATATTTGGATAAAAATAAAATATATAAATTATCGACTAACAATACCTTACATTATAATATAATATAATAATATAGAACTATCAATATCATACTAAAATAATAATTCACATTCATATATATACTATTGTAATATTATACTATGTAATAATATATTAACATGTAATAATAATAATTGTCATATTTTGTACCAAAACATTGTATCATTAATTAATAGATTAATGATCCTATTATATTATGTTATATTATATTATACTATATATATTATATTATATTAAAAATATTATATATTCTTTATTGTTTTTTTCATATCAAAAATATTTTTTCAATTTCATTATTAAATATTACCAAATGTTAGAAATTAGGTTTATAAATTCTTGTAAAGTTCTCTATCTATATGCAAAATGGTCCTACTAACTTTTGTTGATTGAACCCTAGTTAAGACTAACTAGGTTTATAGAAGGATATATAATTTATCTTCATCTTAATATCTCATGAGCCAGCTTCTTCTCATTCTTTTCATTCTCTTCTTACTTAGGACTTGGCAACTGGTGAATTAATAGTGAAAAAGCATAGATTTAGGAGTTAAATCAGTTTGAGAGCTTGCAGAAAATTAAAAAAAAAACAATTAGACACGAAATCAATGCCATTAGAATAATAAAATAGAATATTCTATTTTTGTCTATTTAATTTAATGAGATGTATAAATTTATGAAAATTATAGATTAAAATATAAATAAGAAAACAACAAACATTGGTACACAAATATAGGTATATTTAGCAACTAATATGCATATAAACAAACCTTCCAAAGTAGTGTCTTTGTCTTATGCAATTAATTACTATTATAAAATATGAACGGCATTCTTTAAAATTGATATGATTGAAACAATATTATGTTATATTCCAAATGCCATGTTCATTCAAAAAATTAATTGGTGACATGCACTATTTTATTTTTATTATTATTATTTATATTCTATTTTCTATTATAATGATGAAGAATGACCATTGCAACTACTATTACTGTATTCAAAATATCACAAATTAAAATTTCAATTGGACAAGTGTTAAGTGTTGGTATTCCTATGTGATTATGATAATGACAAGCAAAGGTCTTCAAGAATTTTTATTATTAATTAGAAATACCAGCATTAATGAATTAGTCCTAACCAAATAATGGCATGTAGTACAGGTCTAGTCTTGGAGATCATCAAAATCTATCCCGAGCTTCTGTACTACAAGAATGAAGAGGGACGGTCGGCTCTCCATATCTTGGCTAACAAGCCATCAGCTTTCAAAAGTGGAACTCATCTTGGCTTACTTGATAACTTTATTTACCATAGTGAGTCTCTCTCTCTCTCTCTCTGAATGCCTACATCTACTTGTGTGTGTCTATCACATAACATCACCATCTTGTGGTTATTCCTTTCTTTTAATGAAAATTATTACTAGGAAATCTTTTTCTATGGGTTGGTAAGCTCTATATATATCATGCACTGAAGCATGTGGTTGTATATAAATTGTTGAAGACTTATAATTATTCTTGAGGATACCCTCTTTTGATATTCTTTACAAATAACAACTCTCTTGATATTTTAACAAGCTTTATATATCAACTATGATTGAGTTTATCAGGTGTATATGATTTATTCAAGAGAAAGTAATTTACTCAAGGTTTTTGGATATGCTTGTTTTGTACAACTACAACTCATGAATGTACAAATTGGAACCTCACTCTCATTCAAGTTGTTTCTTACCTATGGAATTGAGCATAAGGGTTATAGGTGTTGGGACCCTATTTCTAAATGATTTTGCATTTCTCATCATGTTATCTTCTAAGAATAGAATACTTTCTTCTATGTCACAAATCTCTATTTCCTCTCCTTCCTCATTCGTTACTGATTATTTAGTTGAGTTATTTTCTCAAGATTCTGATGCAATGTCTTCCAATGAGCTCACCCAGGCTACTTCAAATAAACCCCCTTTTGATAGGACTGCTCCATCTATTGATCATATCATCTTCATGACAACCATTATTCCTTTGTCACTAGTTCTCTTCATGAACCTTGCTCCTTTCACAAGGCAAACTTTGATCCTCTTCGGTAGCACGCAATGGTGGAAGGACTGTGGGCCTTGAAGCAAATTGGCACTTTGGCTTTGTTTGATTTACCTTCTAGAATCTCTAGTAGCTAGGATGCATATGGGTTTTTAAAATTAAAACTTGATCAAGTGGTTTGACTGAGCATTATAAAGCTCATTTTGTCGCCAAAGATTTTACATGAGAATATGATATTACCTATGACAAAATATTTGCTCCAGTTGCTCAACTAAGCTCAATTAGAAGCTTTGTCACTATTGTTATTGCTAGACAATATCCACTTGTTCAAATGGATATCCAGATACCTTCCTTCATGGTAATCTTTCAAAAGAACTATACATGTAGCCACCACTGGATTATCCTCATCTACCTAAAAAGGTATATGCTAGCTTTATCGTGCTTCATATGGTTTTAAGCAAGCTGGTCACAACTCTAATGCAAAAGTCACAATTTGAGGGCATGATAATGGCCACACACAAGGATTACCCCATAAGCATGCAACGTAATCTGTCTACCAATAAATTCAATAGAATCTAGAAATGATATATTTTATATACAAGCAATAGTAATTATCAAAACAAATGAAACTATTAAGCCAAATACTATATAAAATTATATTCATCATATCACATCATAAACAAAGATCTTCTTTCAACATTTACAACTCAAATTCTCTGTATCTTAGTTATTGATACGCAATTCCAAGCTACACTTTTATACACAACTAATCAAACCTATACTAACTATGAAGGTGGCCTTGCCTCTATTTACTTTCCCTAGAAGTGGACATTTGCTTGGTCTTTCAATCTTGGATCTAAAAATATAGGTAAGGATTATAAGCTTCACAATTTAATTAGTAAGTAATAAATCCATGTTAGAAAATTAGATCAAGCTATATTAGATAATTCAACTCAATTAAATCATACAACATATGATATATCTGTATAATTGAACTATATTTACTTTCAATGATTTTCATATACTAAAGCGATACTTTTTATTTTTTCAGTGATGTAAACATAATGGATTGATGCTTGGAATCAGACTCAGATAGGGTATCCAAGTCTCATAAACATACTATGCTTATATGCATATACTATACATACATACCTAGATATCTAGTTTCCAATTTTCACTCTATATAGCTAATGACTATGGCAGGACTTAACCCTGATGGTATAAGTCACTCCATATTTAACCTCTATGGTCTAGGTCCCTAGTAATCAAATTCTAAGGATGGTGATCATGCGATTGTACTTAACCCTTGTAGCTCAGGTCACTCCATATTTAACCCTTGTGGTCTAGGCCAATCCACATTTAACCTCTATAGTTTTGAGTCACATAGCCATATCTAATTTCTATGGTTTTACTCACGTAATCACATTCCAGATTCATATATAGTCACATCGAGAGTAGGTGATATACACACACATAGACATATATACATATATATATATATAAATCACCTTTTCTTCCACTTTGAAATTTCATAGCTCAACATGCAACAATTTCAATTTTGCACTCTTGATCCCACAACAAAGAGTCAATCATGCAGTTAATTAAGATAATTTCTATGATAAAACAATTTTCATATAATTACAAAATTTCATATGCCCCTTAATTAATCTAAAATCATGATATCAATTTGTATAATTAATCTTAAATAAATACTACAAAGTGTCCATGTGATCGAGTTGGAGAGAAGAAAAACTTTTTTCTAACCAACTCAAATCAAATATATCAAAAGAAAATTAGAGAAAGAAAGAAGGATTGTAATAGATGGGCTTAAGTTTCCTATTCTTTCATGAATTCTCCATACCATATAAATTGAGGTACGCAGCCTTATTTATAATAGTAAGCTTCGTCCTTGCACAATTTGGATTAGATTATTCCTCTTTCTAACTTCTAAAAGAATATCAATTCTTGAATAATTTGAGTCAGATTTCTCTATCTAGTTCAAATAAAGATAAGATCTCTAAACAAATAATTAATATAAATAATCATGAAAAATATTAAAATTCTATGAGAGATAGATTTTAAGTCATACATCAATTTCTTTCTGTCACTCTACCTAATTCTTCTCATAGTCAAAGTCTTTTCTTAAAAAGAATGTTTCAATGTGATCAACCTATTTCAAAGTCAAATGATAAAATTTCGGCAAAATTTAACCTCCAAGGGGGTTGGCCTAAAGTTGTAGATCTCAAAAAAAATAAGTGATTTAAAAAAAAAAAGATCATTTCAATCAGACATCGTATGATCAAGTCATGGTCTCTAAAATTTTAGCATACAACTTGACTTCCTAATATAGCATATTTTACTTGTGGACCCTATCCAACTGTATTTGTGGTGCCCAAAATGATTTACACCGAATACAGTGATCCTTCCAATTCGAGCTGTCTCTATTTAAGAAATTTATCTCTCTCTAAATTAAAATTGAACATGAAAAAATGCTTACTTCTCTATCTCATAGTCAAGCCATCTAGTATTGCTCGATGGTTTATGATCTTGCTCTTCTTTACTCTTAAATTTTAGCTAACCACTTGGTTTAGTCTCACATCTAGACTTTACGGTAGGGACAATCCTTATTGTCCTTCCTTGTTGATGATGACTACAGTGACTCCTTGATTTCAATTTCGATTAATCAATCAATGAAACCAAAAGACGAGAGCTTGACTACTCATGAATGGTATGACTTCTCATATCATCATCACAAACTTGTTGTAGGCATTAACAAGTTACTTTATTTGAGCAGCAATCATAAGGTCTATGTTTTCTTATGTTTTGAAGGCATTAATCATGCATGACCTCCTTCTAATCCTTTTCAAGATGATACTTTGTCATATATAAAAGATTGTATCTCGATCCTAAAAGTACGAGCTTTCAAGGATAACCAAGCAAATCATCAAAAAGACTACTTCACAAGTTATCTCATCAATATAGCTCTCAATTATGGCAAATTTGAAGGTTACTGCTTAGTAATCTTCATCTCAACATCTTTCTAAAATTCAACTAAAAGGATAAGGATGAGGATCAGGCTTGGTATGCAACTCTAGCTTCCAAACTAGATTTTAAAATTGAAGTTCTTTCTATTTCTAAGATCTACAAAAGCCTCGATAATGCTCTACTTCATCAGGATCTTCAAATCAAAAAGTTTCTCTCATGCTTCTAGATCTATTTCAATTGCAATCATGGATTTTCTCACTATCATGCTCAAGTTTAGGAGCTCCTCAACCTCTATAGAATTGAGAATCGTCTTCCTTTTCTTCTTGGAATCACCATCCTTCTAGTTCTTCTACTCCAGCTTCAATTAAGAGTGAAACTTCTGACACTTTTTCTTGATGTATCCATAAAGATGGTAGCGATCACAGTAAATTTTTTGAATCATATTGATATGCTTCCTGCTTTGCTCCCCTTCCTAACCTAAATGTCCATCATTTTTCTTGAACTTGTTGCCTTTCTTATCTTTCCTAAACTAATTCTTCTCCTCAATTCCTATAGCCTTCATGCTAGTTTCATTGATATCTTTAACTTTGAATAATTTTAACTCCTCTTGGATGCCCTCATGGAGACCTCTAATATATACTTCATGAAAACTGTATAATCATTGATGGAGATTCTGATTTGCATGTGAAACTTAGAGGTGTAGTCTTAGATGGATTGATCATACTTCTATTATAGGTACTATTACTTGATCTACAGATTTTTCTCATGACCTATTAGGTAAACTACTTTTTGATTAAGTCTTTAAATTTACTCTACGTTAGCTTAGAGATATCATTGTTCCTTATGTACAAATTCTAGTAAACAAGAGCAAAGGCTATATTCTAGATATTAAAGTATCCATAAATAGTAAAGTAGGTTTCAAATGGTCTAGCCAATTATCTAGCTTATCTACATCAACAGTCCCATTAAATATGGAAATCTCAATTTGAGCTTCAACTTTAAATAATTGAAGAGAGAGATTTTGCAGATCTTTAATTTGCTCATCTCATCGCTAGATGGAGGATCCTCATCTCCAGGTGTAGCAGATAGCTTCATAATAAGAGTTACTGATGCTTGTATTGAAGATATTGCTAACTAAAAGATGATCTTGATGAGTTAGATAATCTTCTCCTCTAATTGTATAAGACATTCTTTTACTCATCATCCATCAAGAAAAAACTAGCAGTTATATTCATCTTTATCTTTCAATGTAATTGAAACATAGATAGCCTTTATTCTGATAACTTGTATTGCTCATGCATTTGCATCACAAACTAGGATCTCCATAGATGTAGAGGATTGATGCTTTGGTACCAACTTAATTTCATAAGCGTAGAAGATCCAAGCTCTAATAGCAACTTATTCTTCAAGATGTAGTGAAACTTGAATTTGATACTAACTTAATCTGATTGGAAAAAAGAAATATTTGTTTGAATCGTTCAACTTGAATCTCTCAAAAAAAATTAGAACATAAAAGAAGAATTGCAAAACTAGGATTTAAGTCTCTTTTTCTTTCATTGATTCTTCACACCATATAACTAAGGAACATAACCTCTATTTATAATAGTAAGATTCATTCTTGTATAATTCAAATCAAAATTCTCTTTCTAATTTCTAGAAGGATGGCTATATCCTTGAATAATTTGAGTTAGATTCCTCTTCCTAATTCAAATAAGACTAGATCTCTAAAAAAATTGATTAGTATACATAATCATTACAAATATTAAAATTTTATAGGAGATAGATCTTAATATGTACATCAATTTTACCTGCTGCCACTCCATCTAATTCTTCTTAGATTGGAAGATAATGTCCAATCAAAGTCTTTCTTGAAAAAAAAAAATTAATTTGATCAGTCTATTTCAGAGTCCAATGATAGAATTTTATCATGATTTAACTCCTAAGAGAATTGACCCAAAATTGTAGATCTTGAAAAGATACATGATTCAAAAAAAAATAATATCAATCAGGCATCATATAATTAAATTATGATTTTCAAAAATTTGACATATAACTTGACTTCTTAATATGGTAGATCTTGCTCTTAGACCTATTCAGCCCTTCCTCTAGTAATCAAAATAGTCTATATCAGCTCCAATGATCCTCTTAGATTATAATATTAGGATTCCTCAAAGCTTAATTATCCTTAAATAGCATATAAATCAAACAAGAGCTGCATCAATATTTTAAAATAATTTTTAAAAACTTTTCAAAATTCTTAAATCTTCAATTCTTAATCCAACTATTGTTCTTATAAGGAAATAGGCACTCATCATGCCCTATTTTCTATCACACGATGAAAGAGGAGAGGTAGTACAATGAGGCTTTCAAGGGTCTCACTACAACAAAATAGGTTATTAGCGATAAAAAATTTTCATTGCTAATAATCGATTTTACACACGGTGAAAGAAGAGAGGTAGTACAATGAGGCCTTCAAGGGTCTCACTACAACAAAACAGATTATTAGCAACAAAAAATTTTCATCGCTAATAACCGATTTTCGTCGCTAATAATATTAGCGATGAAATTTTGGTCACTAATATTTCTTCACAAATAATCCCATCATTGATAATATTTTATGATAAAAAAAATTGATAAAAAAATAATTGATGAAAAAATTTAATCTAAAAAAAGATATTTATGATGAAAAATTTTTATTGCTATTAATTTAATAAAAAGATTATTTACTAAAAAATAAAATAATATTAGCGATGAAAAAAATTTATCATAAATAAAATTATTTATGATGAATATTTTTTCATCGCTGTTAATTATATATTTATTGATAAATTAAATTATGTTAGTAAAATATTTTTAGCGATGAATATTTCATTGAGAATAATTTCATCGCTAATAATTTAGTCATATTTTTTGAAAAAAATTTATGAATATATATTTTAAATTTATATGTATAATATTTTTTATAAATTAAAAAAATTAAAATAAAAAATTTACATAATAAATTAATAAATAAATTTTATTATTTTATTATATTAAATTAAAATTATAAGATATTTGAAATTAAAAAAAAATACATCAGTAGGCCATCAAATATCAACATCTGGAGAATGAGCTGGGGACGGCGAGCACTCAATGGAGCTCGGACCGGTGATGGAGCTCGAATCGACCTGCTGCTACATCATCAGCTGTATCGTCTGCTCCATCTACGCCATCCGCTCCATCATCTGGATCTGAAAGTACTGATAATTGTCGACGCATGCAGCCACTCCTGAGCTCACTATCGATCCTCGACAGCCTACTGTCGATCCTTGATAGCCTGCCTCTACACCTCCATTAGCCGAGCCTCGCATATAGAATGGATGTTCGCCCTAGATGTGCGTGAGGATGAGGGAGAAGTGATCTCATGTCCTAGACCCCTAACATAATAGGGTCTCATATCGAGCACCCGATCACAGATCTCATCATCTGTGGGTGCGGTCAAGCCCTCAAAAATAGGCTGGGATCTAATCTCTATCATACGATCCTGAAAATTAAAATTATAGTTATTTTAATTTTATAATAAAAATCAGATCGTGAATGAAAAAATAATTAAAAAAACTTACAAAGAGCTTCTGGCTCCCCGTCGTCCACTTCCCCGACCGTCGCTGGTGGGTCCGCTGGTAGATATCGATCCTACCAGGAAGCTTACCACTCTCAGCATCTCTTGCAATTTGAGAATTAATTAAAAAAAATTTAAGTAACTAGAGAATTATATGCTAATTAGAAATTAAAAATTACCTATTATGTGCTCTATGTGATGAGCAAACGATCTCGAACCCCCACAATGTGGCATGATCTATCTCACCCAGTTCACCGTATTCTGAACACATCATCTCTGTAAAATTATCAGTAAAATTAGTAGATAAAAAATTTAATTTAAGAATAAATGATTAAGTCATTAAACTATAAAAAAAAAATTTAGATGTGTAATCTGATATGCCGAATCCTCGTACTGCTGGCATATAGTAGTCCAATCATCTATGGTGATGCTGTCATAGGACTGCTGCCATGCTGCCTCCTCCTCATGATCCTGCACCACCGGATACCAATGCTGATGCATATGATGGTGATAGTCCTTGAAACGCAATGATGACTGAATGTTGATGGCTCGCCTCATACGATCCTCCTCAAAATCAGCGATATCAAATACACCCTGCCAATAACAAATATTAGAAGAATACTATGTAAATTAAATATTCATAATATAATTTATTTTACCTGTAAGTGGGTGTAGAAAATCTCTCTCTGAGTCGGTAGAACGTGATGCCAATCGAAGAGCATCATAGGGGCATAACTGCGGCATATGATGCCCAGCTCAGTCTGCCATGGGTCACACCATCCCCTAATGGGTCTAGTGTAGCCAGCCGATATCTCGATCCGAAGATGCTGTCCCGGGTGCTCGTGTCTCCAACGCTCCAGAGCAAAGTTCTTCGATGGACCTCGCCCTCGCCTCATCACCGATGAGAATTCACCTGAAATAATAATAAATAAATTATTAGTATGATCCAAATAAAAGAATCAAATTTTATTATATATAAAGGATAATAGTTAATACCACTGGAACCCGCCTCACTAGGACCCACCTTACTGGGACCCGCCTCACTAGGACCTATCGGTGTAGGACCCTCTGACAATGAAGCCAGTGCAGCAACGGAGATCGGTGGAGGTGCCTCAACCTCTGAGGCATCTGCAGGGAGCTGTGAACACAAACGTTGTCGTCTGTCTCCTGGTGCCATATCTGCAAGAATTGAGATATAAATAAATATAATATTAAATAATAATAGTAGAAATTAAATAATATTCTAATGAATACAATTATATCGCATATCATTATTGGAAGACAAAATTGAACGAAGAATATAGATCTACTCATCAATATTCGTTTCTTCCTCGATGTGTAGATCCTTGTCCGAATCACAGTAATCGATATATGTATCATCTTCTATCTCATCGTCATTTATGAACTGATCGTCGCCCTCCAACTCATCAAGATTAAATACAAAATCAGCTTCAACTTTGTTGGACAGAAGATCAACCCTATTCAAAGGTGCCGTTATAAGTTCTTTATCAACTAAAAGCTTGGCTAATGTTTGTTCTTCTTGCTGAAAAGCTTCCTCTTCATGTAAATCCGAATTTTTATCTATCTCTAATCGAGTTAGTATGTCATATACACCTCTAAATATTATTTTTTGTACAATATGTCAATTACCTCGATACTTTAGATCCTTCAAATATATTACTTGTTTCGCTTGAGTTGCTAATATATACGGCTCATTTTGGTACAATGTTTGTGCAAGATTTACACTAATAAATTATGAATCGATATGAATACCGATCTTTTTATTACTAATATCCCACCATTCACACTGAAACAAAAATATAGAATTACTGGATCCATACTTCAGTTCTATGATATCTTCCAGTATACCATAATAATCAATCTCTTCTTCTCCTTCATATCCTGTTGTAGCAATTCCACTATTCCAGGTCCGTTATTGCATCTCAAGCTCTCTTGTGTGAAATCTCATTCCTCCAATGATATAAGATATGTAGTGATTAATCCTTCGATCGGGATCACATGCTAAATCATATAATTCATTGGTCGCACCCACTTCTTTATTGAAATACTTATGTTTCATCTACATCATAAGATAAAAAATAATATTGATTTAAATAATATTATTTATAAGTAAATAAATAATGTATCACTAATGCAACTTACAAGATCCAGATCACTAATGAGTCACGTTTCAAATTCCAGCTAAAATCCCGACCCGATCCAGATCCGGATCACTTGATACAAAATGCATGATCCTATCCTTTTCAAATTATTACTAACAGGTGTAGTCCTATCCTTTTTAGAAAAATAATAATTTCATTATTGTTATTAGTGGATATTTCATCTCATTTTCATAAAAATTTTGAAAGCATCTCTCCATGGTTCTCCAAGTATACGATGTGGATAAGGTGCCTACAGACCCTATCTACCATATACCCGGAGAATAATGGACAGATAACTACTGAATACTACATAATAAAATGAAATATCAACTATTAATAACAAAAATATTATTATTTTTTTAAAAAGTCTGAATACGGGACATCCAAGTTTCGATCTCGATGAAGATCGAAACTTGAATAGAAATTTACGGCTCAATGTAATTTAAGTACCATCTTTGAACGTGCATTCGAAGATGGATTTCTAATTTATCAAAAAAAAATAATTTCATATTGAAATTTTTTTATTAAAAATTTTAATAAATTTTTTTAAAATAAAAATATTTTTTTATTTATAATTTCAGTAGCATGCAAAACAACACATAAAATAATTTAATTATAACAAGTAACAGCAATGTGCATTGTATTAGTAAAAAAATAATTAGTTAAATAATTAAATAATTTTAGTAATAATACTAAAAAATAATATATAATAATTATAATAATTTCAGCATCGTATTTCATCCTCATGAAGACCTGACCTGACCCACCTCATTTCAACCCCACCTGCCCTAGCCCGGCCAGGTGCGGACCGGACCAGACCCGACCTGACTCGACCCGCCCCGACTCCACCCAACTCGGCCCAGCCCAACCCGACCCGACCCGACCCGCCCCAGCCCGGCCTGAACCGGAATCGACCCAGCCCGGACCCTACCATCCCTGACCTGCCCCATCTCGGCCTGACCTGCCCCAGCTCGACCGAATCCGACCCGGCTCCACCTGACCAGCCCGACCCGACCCTGACCTGATCCGCCCCACCCCGGCTCCGCCGTCCCCGGCCCCAACCCAACCCGACCTGGCTCCACCCGACCAACGCCAGCCCGACCCGACCCGGCCCGACCTGCCACATCCCAGCCCAAATCGGAACCGACCCGGCCCGGCCCGGACCCTACCATTGCCGATCCGCCCCATCCCGGCCCGACCTGCCCTAGCCCGATCGGACCCGACCCGACTCCACTCGACCAGCCACAGCCCGACCCGACTGCCCGACCCACCCCACCCGACCCGCCCCACCCCGGCTCCACCGTCCCCGACCCCAGCACGACCCGACCCGGCTCCACCGACCAGTGCCAACCCGACCGGACCCGTCCCAACCGGCCCCATCCAGGCCCGACCTACCCCAACCCAGGCCCGACCCATCCAAACCCACGCGTGCCGGGCTCGCAATCCCCAGCACAGCCGTGCCCCGGCTCGCCATTGCCGGCTCCGGCTCTGGCTCACCGGCCCCTCCCTGGCCCGCCATCGCAGGCCCGGCCCGCAGGCCCTGGCACAACCGCGATCCGACCCCATCCCGGCTCACCGTCGTCGGCTCCGGCTCCGACTCCGACTCAGCAACCCTGGCCCCTCCCCAGCCCGCCATCGTCGGCCCTGACATGCCCCGGCAAGCAGGCCCCACATGGCCGCAGCTCGCAAGCCCGCAGGCTGCACGTGGTCGCGGCCTGCCGTCCCGACCCAGGCACGCCGTCCCTGGCATGCCGGCCCCATGCCGTTCCCCATCCTCGGCCCGAACCCACCCCCCCCCCCAAAAAAAAACAAGAGTTGACGTCACCGACTCCGGCTCCGGCTCGCCGGCCCTGGCTCGTTGCTGCCCCCACGTCGCCGTCCCCAGCCCGTCGTCGCCATCGTGGCCCGCAAGCCCCACATGGCTGCGGCCCACCATCGCTGTCATGGCCCGCAGGCCCCACGTGGCCGCGGCCCGCCGTCCCGGCCCCAGCATGTTCCCCGTCCCCATCCCTGGTCGAAACCCACCCCAAAAAAAAAATAGAGATGAAGCCGACTCACCTCGACGACAGCGGTGGCGGTGGAGGAAACTGGAGGCATGCGGGATGCCGGGGCGGGGGAGCAAGCTCACAGGAGGGGGAGGAAGCCGGACTGCCGAGGGGGAACGAGAAAGAAAAATGGGTTTCCGATGAAATTTGATGGGATGCGGGGTATTAGCGATGCAAATTTTTATCGCTAATAATCAATTTTCATTGCAAATAATTCAAACAAAAAATATTTGTGATAAAAAAATAATTTTCATCGCTAATAATTTTCATCAAAAAAAAATTTTGCTGAAAAAATCAGCCCCGAAAAAATACTATTGACGACGAAAATTTTCTATTTCATCGCTAATTATATAATTAGCGACAAAAATTTTTTCATCGCTAATAATTAATAAAAATTAATTTTTTATTTTAAAAAAAATCTCCTGACCAAGTCTTGTTCTCCATATTATTTTCTTCCATTCATTTTTCATTCATCTCTTAGCTACAATAATGCAATAATATATATATATATATAGCTGATGTAGTAAATATATCAATTTTTCAGAATATTTTAGTAATGAAATGGATGAACTATGGTAAGAACAAAAACTTGCAATAATTCTGTCGCTTCTCATTGATAGTCATCTCGATGAAGCATGGGTGATGCAGTGCAAGCATCCACTCCTCAAAGGCCTATACCACCACCTATTATAGAGGATCCATAACGTTTCAACGACCTGATTCGACAGATCCAAGCATTGACCAACACTGTCCAGCATTTACAGCAAACCACAGAGCTATGACAACCCCCGCAATATGCTCCTCAAACTATGTCCTCTCCATGTAGCCAGCAAAACTGCTTCCAGAGAATCCTCCTCGAGGTACGCATCGTTCTGTCCTGATCGATCGACAATCACCATCCCATCAAGATCCAGGCATGAAACATAATGCCAACATTCATCGATCTCCTCCAATGGAGATTCAACCTTGGGCTACTCTCCGTGCCTCACAAAATCTCGTCGGGAGGAAGACCTCGAGCAAAAGGTCCAAAAAATCGAACATCATCTGGGGGAGATTCAAATGGGCAACCAAAGGAACGACGACATCCTCAGCTTCAATTTCCAACCATCTTTCTCTTGATTCATCCTCCAAGAATTAATTTTGGATTGGTTCAAGATGCCACAGATAGAGTTTTATAAAGATTGAGGATCAAGGATATCTTAATATTCTACATACTTTTCTTGTGCACATATTATTTTTTAAGAAACTATCTAATATTTATTTTTATAAATATAAAAAAATTTATTATAATATATCTAAACATCCTTCAATAAAAAAATTTTCATCGCTAATAATCTATAATTTATAAATTTTTAAATTTTTTTATTTTTTTCAAATATTAGTGATAGAAACTTTTTATCGTAAATAGTTATTATTTACAATGAAAAATTATATTTCATCGTAAATACACGTTATTGACGATGAAAATAGAGTTTTCATCATAAATAATTTGTAATTTCTAAATTTTTAATTTTTTTTATTTTTTCTCATTTATTGTCGAAGAAAACTTTTTAATTATAAATAATAGAGTATTTATGATAAAAATTTAGTTTTTATTGCTAATATTCGATTATTGATGATGTTAAATTTTCATCGTAAATAATTTATAATTTTTAAATTTCTAAAATTTTTTATTTTTGCCACATATTAGCGATGAAAATATTACATCGTAAATACTAGAATATTTGTAATAAAAATTTATTTTGCATCATAAATACTGATTATTTATGATATAATATTTTCATCACAAATAATCTATATTTTTAAAATTTTTAAATTTTTTAATTTGTTTACACATATTAGCGATGAAAAATTTTCATCATAAATAAAATTTATTTACGATGAATATTTTTTTTAGTCTCTAATAATCCATCATTTACGATGTAATATTTTCATCATAAATACTCTATAATTTTTAAATTTTTAAATTTTTAAATTTTTTTATTTTCTTTCAAATATTAACGACGAAAATTTTCATCGTAAATAATTAAGTATTTATGACAGAAATTGAGTTTTCATTGGGAATACATCTGTATTTGTGATGTAATATATTCATCACAAATAATCTATAATTTTTTTATTTTTTTCATATATTAGCGATGAAAAATTTTTGTTGTAAATAATATTAATTTATGATGAAAATTTAGGTTTCGTCACTAATACTCTATTATTTACGACGTAATATTTTCATCATAAATAATTTTTAATTATTAAATTTTTAAAATTTTTTATTTTTTTTTAAATATTAGTGATGAAATTTTTTCATCGTAAATAACATGTATTTGCAATGAAAATTTAATTTTTTTTGCAAATACTTCAATTATTTAAGATGAAATAATTTTCATCACTAATATTTAAAAATTTAAAATTAAAATAAATATTTTATTATTTACGATGATTAATTCTATCGTAAATAATATGTATTTATAATGAAATTTTATTTTCGTCGTAAATATGAAGATATTTGCGATGAAAAATTATTTTCATCATAAAAAAATAATTATTAGTGGTGAATTTTTGTTTTCATCGTAAATATCTTTATTTGCGATGAAATATATTTCTGTCGTAACTGTCGTAAATAAATTCATCGCAAAAAGTGATATTTCTTGTAGTATTTTGCTTAAAGATAAAATAAGGATTAAATGGGAGGGTGGCCTTGTTCCCTCTAATACACACATCCACACGCACACGTATGGAGAGACAAGGAAGACAAAGAAAAAGAGGGAGAGCATGGAAAAACAAGAGAGTGAGGGAAGGGGGAAAGCCATTCCCTTCCTTTTACTTTCTTTCTAGTCCCACCAGGAGAAAGAGACTAGGAGAAATGCAGAAAGAGAGAGAAAAGAAGAAGTCAATGAAGGGAGGAAGAGAGGTTGAGCGGAGCGGCTATAAATAGGAGGGTGGCAAGATGAGGAGGTTATAGCAAAAGATTGGAATGCCAGTTCAAGGCATTACATTATGGTGCACAAAGAGAGAAAGCTGAGGCATGTGAAAGAAAAGAGGATGAGTGGAAGAGGCGAGAATGGTGTGAAAGACAAAAAAGACGTGGACGGCTAGGTTTGATTGTGTTGAAAAGAAGGAATGAGGCATTGCATTATTTTTTATAGAGTGCATAATTTTTTTGTTATCTATGGGACCACCTAAAGCTACGCCGGCATCCAGGTGCACCATGCTAAAGTGGTGCCTGCATGTGGGGCATCCTAGGTCTTAGGCCGGTGCATCTAGGCCACGGGCTAGATATTATTAAACTCCTCGTGCCTGCTTTGTAAAATTTAGTGCTATTGTCTCTTAACTTGATTTCGCTTACTATTGCTGTGATTCTACTATTTTTCATCCATTGCTAAGGGTATATCTTACTATTACTCTATAAATGTTATAATTATAATCGAAGACCATCTCACTGGTATTTATTATCTCAAATAGTATTGTAATCATTATGACTATAACCAAAAGTTATCACCAGCCCTAAGTGTTTATAATGATACTGATTGGACTAATGATTTTGCTGATAGATGCTCTATTATAGACTGTTGTTTCCTTCTAGATGGCTATTCTATTGTTTGCAAGTCTAGGCACTAAGACCAAACACAAGGTGATTGCTAATATTATTGATGGACTTCTTTAGCTCAGATAGTTATCAGAGGTCATGGTGCTAACACCCTTTATTCTGATAATTAAAATACCATTTAGATTGGTCATAATGATATTTTCATGAGCATAATAAATATATTAAAATTAATTATCACTTCATTCATCAACATATTCGCTCATAATACTATATAATTATGTTTTGTTTTCTCTAATTAGTAGATCGCACATATCTTCACTAAGGCCCAACCATCCGGATATTTTTTGAGACTTAGTTTTCAAACTCAAATCGGCTTCCACCATACCATCTTATATTTAGGTCTTAACATAAGCAACTTATAATATTAATAAAATGGCTAGGATCTCTTTCAGTTATTTCGTCCATCTTCTTCTAAACTCTTTATTCCACAGCTCTCTCATCCACTGATACAAGTAATTATCTATCAAGTTAGGGAATTCCATCTATCTCTTCTATTCTATTGACAAATCTTCAATCTTTTTATCTCACTTAATCCATTCCGCACAAAGCTATCATTTAACAATATTCTATTTGAAGTACTTGATGTTGGTACTTGGCGATTATAAAAGTGTGGCCTACTCAAATTATAATTAGTAGGGTACTAAAAATGTAACCAAGCCAAGTATCAAGCTGGTTGAGCTCAACTCAATATATACTTGAGTTGCTCAAGCTTAGTTCGAGCGCGAGTGAAGCTTACCTTTATATGTTCACGCTCGGCTCATATAAATTGATACTTGCATCCAAGTTTAGCTTTCAAAACTATTTGAGCTTGACTAATTTATTGATTACACTAAGTCAAATTTTGCTCTAGCCTATCTAATTACAAACTTCTTATAGAGGTGCAAATTCAATTCACTCAACTTCAACACGCTTGCCCAACTTGCTTTTTGGTTAGGGTTAGTTTGAGATTTTTTGGGTTCAAAAATCTGAGCTTGTCTGAATAAGGTTAGGGTTTACCTTCCATTGAACCTAAACCTAACTTCCACAGAATAAGGTGAGGGTTAACCTTTCATTTAATCTAAACCCAACCTTAACCTCGCCAAAACCAACCTAGCTTAACCAGACCCAACCTAATATGTAAATAATAAATAACTCATTTTTATATTTCATAGATATAACTAATATGTCTATATAATTATGTATTCAGTCTTACTATATATATTATGAATAAGTGAATTATTAAAATTTATGAATGATTGAACAAATGTCAATTCAATAAAAATATCCCTAACCTCTTCCCCATCTTAAACTTTCTATCCGACCTAATTTAATCCAATTAATATGGCATAATTCAACTCAACCTGGTTAACACGACCCACTAAACTAACCAAACACAACCAAAATTTAGATTATAATAAAGCTAGGTTGGGTTTGGTTAGAGAATTAGAGAAATTCCAATTAAAGACTGAGTTGGGTTAAGATTAAGGGGTTGAGAAGTTGGATTGGGGTAAAGTTTGTCATCAACATGACCTACTCTCTTGGGCCTTAGCTGCACAGGAGTAGCTCATATCATTTAGAGTTCTGAAGATTATCCAATCCTGGATACTTAATTAGGGACGCATCACCATAACTTGAAATAGAACCTCTGATTGCTAAAGAGAGGAATGTGACCATTGGGATAAATTTTAAAACAACTAATTTCCACAATTTTCAAGATTATAAATAAAGTGCAAACAAAAGTTTACAACCTAAATGTGCATGACTATACAAATGAGTTTTATGACAATGGCATTGCCATGATTTTTTGTTAATCTTCAATGGCCCAATGGTCTTAATTTACAGAGGGCTAATGCCAAACTATAGTTTTGGGTTTAATTTACAAAACCTACTGTAACCATTATTGTTATATATACATGTAACTTGAAGGATATGACAAAGTCATTAACAGAAGTTTATATTATGTAAAAATTTGATCCTTGCTTTTGTAATTAAATGGTTTGAAATCTAAAATTAGCACCTATGTCTTTACCCCTCAAAAATAATAAGTTCACATTACGTGTTAAAATCTTCTATGCCAGGGTATAAAGTTCTAATATTGCTTTTCCCTTTGTGTTTCTAGGTATACCTCTGAAGGATTTGCAGCTCAAGTTTCCAACCTACAAGGAAAACGATGGGCTTTCGCAAGATGTCTACAAAGCATGTGATGGTAATTTCATTTGGTTAAAGCATATTTATTGCAACACTGTGGCTAGGTGAATTGTAAATGACGCGCATGAACAACTTGTTTTTACCTACAACGAATACATCATGAAACATCAATTTCAGATTTGGTTGTTCAGGATTTTATGGAAAATATTATGTTTTGCACTATTAAACAGAAATATAAAAAATTAAAAAAAAATTAAAAAAATAATGCTTCTTGTGTCCTTTCATTCTTTTTCTTTTCTTTTTTTTTTTTTTTTTTTGATGTAATTTCATTTCGTTCTTCTCTTTAGTGCACCCACAGAAAAGAGTTCCGTAACCAAACCCAAAAGGCAGCATTCACTAAATTTCTCATAAGAATAAAAATAAAGATAAAATATCTCATGCATCTTCTTGTAAAAGATTTGAACTATGCTAGATGAATCATAAATACCCTTCAATTATTTTCGAGCAACACTAAACTACTGAGCAGTTGCTGCATTTATCCACAAGAAATAATTTAGGCAGCTAAAAAGTTCTGCCTATAAAAGTTGTTTATGCTACCTTGGGAAATTTTCCATTTGTTTGTAATTTTAATTGTTAACTAGTGAACCTCATGACGAGTGTAATGGAAATGAAGCCGATCTTTTCTGTTTCATGATAGCGAATCAAGCTTTTTCAATGGCTCATAGATGGTGACAGATAAATGAATTAATATATTTTTATTTTATTCTCACAATGAAATTTAGATGGCTAGCTAATGTTTTCATGGAAAAGAAAGAGGAAAAATGACATACGAGCTGCCTCTGCTCGGATAGAAAGTTGGAGAATTTTTTTAAAAAAATGAAATATTCTTATATTTGTCGAACAAATTGACCGGTCTCTTAGTGGACTGGACTTCAACAAAATGAAATTTTCCATGCACACAAGAATTCTAAACTAGTATACTATAAATCCCCTAGTTGGATGTTAATTTTAATATTGTGCTAGACATATGTTGCAATTAGTTAGATTAGTTTGTTAGATTGCTACATTTTGCATCATCATCTTCTACTTTTTGAGAAAAATGATTGTCATGTTAACAAACTAAATGCTTCTATAAGGAAAAAAACAGAATAGGGGAGGGGCATATTAATTAATGCTTAAAGATACGGCATACAAAAGCCACATGATTGTATATGAATACCAGTAATATTTATAACATAAAACTAATAGATAATAATAATGAGAGGTCCGTTAAGGAAGATTACAAGTCATAGATATTTACATAGAATGATCATGTATGCTCTCACTCTGCCGAATCCCTATTTTTTTTTTTTTTTTCCGGAGGAACTTAACACCTGCTCTTTTTTTTTCTTACGGGACTTTAATATATGGTTCCTTAACCATTATCTTTTAATTTTCAGTTGTATGCGAGTACTTTTGCCAAAACTCCTTTTCTTTTTTCCTTTTTTTTGGAAAACTTACCATCCGATCCTCCCTTTGACAAGACTTTAACATACGGTCCGTTGACCATTACCATTTAATTTTTAGTCCGCGCATATTTATATTTTCTCTATAGACGGTTATGCATTATTCTTCCAAACAATTATATTCTTCGTCCATATAATTATATGATCCCTACGTACACTTATTTTGACGAAGCTTGTAACCGTGTACATATTGGAGAATAAGCGTGTAAAGCTACTAGAGACTGAAAATTAAAGAACTTTTGAAACTTGAGATGGATGTTAAAGTTCTAGTCAACAAGGACTGGAAGTTTAGACAGATCAATGAAGCCGGCTATCGATTTAGCATTTTTTTTTTCTAGGAAGAAAAATTAGACAAAGGCCTAATGAAATGGTAACGATGTGGTGGACTGCGTATCTCCAATTGTATCTAAGGCTTCTTTTCACACCTAAGTCATTATAGCCGACATACCCTAAGTCAGAATTCAGAAATCCTTTAAAAAGCTATTGTGTGAGTTCAATTACATCACTGCAAACAATTAAAGAACTGCTACTTCACGTGCATGTATGCATGCATGCCGCATACACAAAATCTCTACAGAATTATTACTTCACCTGCATGAGACCATAGAAAAGGGAAAATAGGAATGGAGGAGGGCTTTGTAGATACAAGAGACTTCTCTTTTTCTTGAATTTCCAAAATATATTGACAAAAGAAACAAGGATTAATGCCTTTAAAGTTGGCGTGATTCATATCATAGTAAAAGAAGGCTTTGTAAAACTAGCTAGGAAAGTAAATAATTCTTGCTTGAATTATTAAAATATTTTCTTTAAATATATAGTTATACCAATGGTATAGATCTATTAGAATTATCAAATGATTCCTACATTTTAAGTTGAGATGATGAGTTCTCATGCTTTTTTTTTTTGCAGCTCCTTCGACCAATGATGAAGATGATAAGTCCAAGCACAATACTGGTGTTGAATTCGAAAAACTAGGTAATACAGACATACATACATACATGCATACATACATGCATACAGACATGCATACATGTGTATGTGTGTGTGCGCATGTATATGTATGTATATATGTGCATATATGTATGTATGTATATATGTTCGTATATACATATATGATATGCATGCACGCATGCATATATGTCTGTTCTATCCTGCTTTTGGGACTATTTATGAGTAGTGGCTAATGATAATCCTCAGTAATTTACTAATTTCAAAGATCATTTGCCTAATATTTTCAAAATCCAAGAAGAAAAACTGAATAAATTGAAGAATATGTATGATGAATCCCGTGTGTTTTTTGAAATTGTTGGTAAAATTTTAATTTAGAGTTTTTGATAGCAAAGATTTATTGTTTTCTAAAGGATTGTAAATAAAATCAAGCGATAGCTAAAGTTTTGTGCAAATGCAATCCTCAACATCAATCTTTATATGGTATTTTACTCATTTATAAAGAAATAAAAGTACAAAAAAAAATCTAGGTTGCCAAATATGTCCTTAGTTAAACCAATGGTATTTTTATCATCTTTGAATTTGACAGAGGAAGGAGTAAAAGGAAGAGACAAGGCAAATCAAGACAACATTGTGATACAAAACCAACGCACTCCTGGTGGCTTACCAAATCAGCAAAGATATCTAGAATATCAGAAATTACTCTTCAACATCTTCCATGAAGTTCTTAAAGCAATTGTCTTCCTATTTCTTCCTACAGGTAAGATATAATTCTACAGCTTATTATTTTAAGCCTCGCATAAAGTTATATAACATGATTTTCTTTCTACAGCCTACTGTTGTCCAAGACTCACTATAAGAAATCATAGAATTTGCAACATTATTCGGGTGGTATCTTTAAAAAATATGAAAAAAATAATACTTTACCTCACATTTCTGATAAATTGCCAAGTATTAGTTGGTAATTGATGAATATACAGCATTACTTTAGGGGTATTTTTTCAAAAGATACCAAGAAATAACACTAGCTGGTATCAATTTGTAGCTCATCTTTATTTATCCTGCCAATAAGTCAGAATACTCTTCCAAGATATCATTAGCCGATGCAAAATAAAAATACTCAGGCTTAGAGTATACATTAATGCTGGGTTAGAGTACACATTAATGCTGGGTTAATCCGATCTTAAATAAGGATGCACAAGATCAACCTAGCCAAGGAGCTCGATAACTAACCTGACTAGATTTTATATTAAAAATACTAAATTATTTAAATAAAATAAATAATGTAAAATTATTAAAAACTATATATTAAATACCACTATAATTCTTTAATTCCAATATAAATAAAAGTATCCACAATTAAAGAACATTTAAGGAAAACTTGTTTATAAATATAGGAATATATTGAAGTTATTGATATTTTTATTATTTCAAACAAGATAGTTTGAAAATATCATAAAGAATAAATGAAATTATTTATTTTTGATTTTGTATCCAGCAAAAATTGATTTTTATACAAATAAATAATTATTTTTTAAATGTCCCAAAATATTCAAGTGGATATATTTTGTAACGTGAATAAGTTTTTGATAATGATAATTAACCTTAATTTTAACAAAGTAGAATATTATCGTGATGGCATAACAATAGGTATCTAATTACTAGTATGTAAAAGCATCAAGTATCGAAATATGCAACAAGCAAGATAACCAATCTCAGCGAGTATAAGAATTGAGCTATATAGACACCTCTACAAGATCTAAAAGATATGCAATCTAAGTGATAAACTTGGTGATTAGAAAAAAGATGAGAAGAAAAACAAAGGATAATCTTACATGAGAACTTATATGAACAGTAAGATACCTATAAAATACTATCCAACTAAAACTATAACGTACAACATAACGATGACAACCGCGTATGTTAAATCAGTGGATATTAAATACCATTGAGATGGGTGGGTTCCGATACACCTTCTCAATTTTTGCAGGAATTCAATGATTTCCAAATCATAACTCTCAACCTACTCTTTGATTACCATTACAAGCAAACTAACTAAAACATATATAGATTGTATAAACTAAATAAAACATAGCTTTTATTTGGCCTGGGAATAAGTTAACGAGAGAAAACAATATTTTTTTTTGCGCATACGAGAGAGAGAGAGAGGAAGATGCACTCGGGCTATGTCATCCATGCCCAATTTGCTATAAATGAACCGAGAATCTCTGGTTTCTGAGTCCTTTTTGCATTCACTTCTTGCAGATCCTTCCAGCACTTTTGTAGAGGCCCTCCTTGATCCCTTTAATTGTCCTTGTGCATTCTTCCCTTCACTACTATCCGTAATTATTTCCTCTTTTAATAAAATTTTGGTGACTAATGGCTATTCCATTAGTCTCCACTTCCCCCAAAAAAAAAAAGAAAGTAAAAAAGAAAAACAAGATATATGCCTTTGATTTCCACCATGAATGTCCACCCTTGCACTTAATTTTTTCCACCTTTCAAACTTCTTTCCTCACATCCAACCGCAGTCATAACAACCTTCTCTAATCTATATTGTACATGCTGAACACTAGTTTGCTTGAGAAGGAAGCGTCTGTTCTAATATTTTTGGTAAAATAATAATCACTAGAGTTAGACATAAAGCCAGTATGGCATGTGAGCTGTAGTCTTGCGTACACTGAAAGGATTCTGACCTAGGATCAAAAGGTCCGTGAAAGCATTCTTCATATAAAGTCATCAATTCCTTGGTATTGGGTTACTAAATCGGTTGTCTTTGTTTATTTTGTATTTTTGGCAAGAAGATTGGTTACCCATGCATGTTTAAGAATACCTTCAATGGTAACTTTCATGATGATTAGGGAGGATAGTTTGAAACATACCGAGTTTAGGGATGTTACTTGACCTACAAACTGAATGGGTCAAGCTACCTAACAAACTACCTAGGTCAAAATTGACATGGATCTGCAAATACACATTCTTAAAATCTCAGATTAAGAAAATATTTATCAAAACTTTTGAGCATTTAGCAGATATTTTCTTGAAAAATACAGTGAGAATGAATACTAGCACTATGCTTGAAGCTGGACCCCTCCGAAGTGGAGAGGGATGCCAACCAGACGAGTTAAAGGTTGACTAGAACATATATTTTAAACTAAACTCATTCGGTATGACACATGTAATCTTATGTTTAGTATTGCTTTAACTCTGTTGTTGCGAGTAGGCAAGGGCAAAGAAATCGAAGAGATGAAGAAAAAGAACATATATGCTAACCAGATCATGAAAGAACTTGTTTCTAAGACCAAAGGGTGGCAATTTGAAAGCGGTGGTAGGAAAACAAAAGAAGCAAATCATGTTTCAGAAGTGGAAAAACGGAATGCAGAACAACAGGATTCTGAAACGAACAAGCCAGGTATTCCTATATGCGCTTCAATTTATATGCAAACCCTTTTATAAATTCACCAGTGAAGCAGTTTGAATTTTAAAAACTTATCAACGTTGACATGAATTGGCCAAGCCGATCATGTTGATTGCATCAGTAGTGAACTGGGCCGTACAAGCATAATATTTGCTTAGAACATATTGAAAGCTAGCTTATTGCATGTGACCTTATCATCAGTCAACTTGTGTTTGGCTGCAAATCAAGCAGCTAATGACTTTCTAATGGGCAAATTTGCATATACATAAATATATGCATGCATACATACATACATATACCTTTGTGTGTCTGTCTGTGTGTGCGCGTGTTAGAAACTGAAAAATCTCGAAGGTCTATCTATTCATCAATCTGGCAAAATACAGCAATATATCTAGCAAGCAAAAACATAGCATAAACTATACGTATAATTTTAAATGGTTAACTTTGATTTAGATATTTACAATATATACAAATCAATTTTCAGTAATTTTGGATGATCACAAATTATAGATGAAATAAAAACATGAAGTCATATTATTAAAACAGTCAAATTGGTTTTCATTTGATGTGTTGGTAAAAAAAACATCAAAAATACGTGACTTTTGGTGCTAGCTAATTTACGCATTTAAGTTCATCATAAATGATGTTGATTTTCATTTCCAGATATCCTTCATTATTTTTTGTTGTGAAACAGTTGAAGCCAAATGCTCTCAAAAATATCCAGCATATCACTATATATATTTATATGATAAATTAGGCTTTGGCCTTAATTTCTAACAAATTAAAAACTTGTGTTGGATGTGTGGTTGCACAATAGTCGTACCGCATATTTATAGAGATAATCTATTTTGCTCCTCCTGTTTTATTTTTAAAATAATTTAAATATTCTCTTGCATAACACAATATGCAACTAGACGAATCTCGATCCGGGAATTAACTTAACCATCAGGTATTCTGTAATAACCCAGATTAAAAAAAAAAAAAGAGAGAACGGAAGAGGACTCCTGATAGAGTCCATTTTTCCTCTTTGAATCAAAATGGGATTGGGACTCTAGGAACCCTAGATCCCATCTATAAATCCCTTTCTCCCCTCCCTCCAAAGGACCCCAGAGCCTGGCCACTTCTCTGCTTCCTCCCTCTTTCTTTCTCGTTTTACCGATTTTCTTAGAACCGTGCTCATCGAAAATTGAAAACGGAGACACTGCCGGAGCTCGAGGTAAGCCTCTCCCCTTCTTCCTCTCCCTCTTTCCTTTCTTCCCTGGCCCAAAGCCTCGCCGCCAGCCACCGACTTTGCCGAAAATCAGTCGCAAAAGAAATCTCCTGTTTTTCTGAATTTTCTTTTGATTTTGCCGCCGTTCTCCTCTTCGCTGCCGGCTGTCCGCTGCTGGCCACTGTCGGCCGAACCCCACCACCGGCAGTCCGCTGCTGGCCACCACTTCTCTTGCATAACACAACATGCAACTAGATGAATCTCGGTCCAGGAATTAACTTAACCATCAGGTATTCACCTCCAATATGAATGGTTAAGTGCTTCGGTGGCAGCCCCCACTATCCGCAAGCTTTTCACGGAAAGACTGTAGAATAGCACCAGGGGATTTTTCAAGTTTTAAGGTGTGAGGTAATGGTTTATTTTCAGAGTCTTGTATCTCAGCAATTGAATGCTGTTAGGTACCTAACTAGGATCCAACTAACCAACCAAGTAGAATCTCATATATAGAGGTGTGTAAGTCATGATTGTCTTTTATTTTAAGTGGAGCTTTTACCATTTCTACACTTGCTAATGAAAGGGAGGAGAACAAGAGGTGTGTAATAAAGATGGAGGAGGAGGAGAGGCATAACGCTTATATCTAAAATCAGTTTATTTTAGTTACATACTGATGGAAGAATAGGGTCAATATACATTAAATCGTGGGATGGCACTTCTGATGCAGCTAATAGAAGCTAATTTTTTTTGTTTTCCTTTTGTAAAGTTTGGGCAGGTTCACCATTTCTAGTGGCAGTAAAGAGAGGTGTAATAGAGATGGTGATAGAAATTCTAAATATCTCTCCAGTGGCAGCTCTTGATGTGGATTCAGATGGAAAGTCTGCTGTACTATTAGCGGCGGAGTATGGGCAGCCCCACATTTATAACCATATGTTGAAAAGAAAAGGAATAATAAAGTCTTTGTTTGGGAGGGTGGATCAACAAGGGAACAGTGCTCTACATATGGCTGCCAGTTTCGTGAAAAAGCGACCTTGGAGTATCCCGGGAGCAGCACTTCAAATGCAATCAGAGATCAAGTGGTACAAGGTTTGGCTTTTCCCCTTTCCCTTCACTTAAACATGCGAGCAAGATAGAAAGAGAGAGGTGAAAGGCCCATTACATGATAATCTTGCATGGATATTTATGAAAATGGTTAGATTCTCAGCAGTCAGAACCTTTGATCTCACTTACTAAAGGAGATGGAAGAGTAGGGAACTGGGGCCCTAAACCATCACCTCCCAACCTGCACGCTTCTCTTTCTTATTAGCTCCCAACCCACCTCATCCACTCCCTATCTACCTTCTTTCTATAATGGCAAGCGATTCCATCTAGAGCAAATCCAAGGCCCTTTCTTCTCCACTGCCTTTTAGCCATTAATCTGAAACCCAATTTCCATATTGTGGCCCTTTGACCTCTGCCCTCACTAGCCCCTGCACTACCTCACTACTTGACCCTAACCAGAAATGCAGTGTTGGGTGCTGCACGCTGCCATTCGCATCGCACCGTCCATAGTTTAGATTGACATATTCACATCATTACCAATTCATCTCTCAAATGACTCTACGGTTTGGATACCGAATATTTAACTGGGGTTGCATAATTTAAACCATTGCTAAGTACTCCCTAATTAGATTTCTATGATTTAAAGTTATTCACTTTTTGGTTGACATTCTAAGAGTAAGTGGGATAACTCAAAAACATCAAGAAGGATCCAAAACTCCATTATATATAATCAGCATCCAAATAGGCCCTAGTAGAGCTAAATTAAACTAAGCCAAGTTTGGCTCAAGTTTAACTCCAACTAGGCTTTCTTAGCTTGAGACAAGCATGAGTTGGCTTGGTTAAATATCAAGTCAAGAAGGGTCTTCGAGCCAACCCCAGCTTGTGTTAGACTAGTTTACACCTCTCAATTAGCAATGCATCTCTCTCTTGTTGATCCATACTATACTACAAAATTATGTATAGTATAATATACAATGAGATATAAATACATCAAATAGTTTCATTTGTAAAAATTTTTCTTTTTTTTTAAATAAGATTTGAAATAATGTTATCAATGCCATTTTAATAAATATTAGACTGATATAAAAACAATATATTTATTTTTTATATATTTGCCAACTATATAGACTATCTCTCCTATTTTATCAATCACCAACAAATTTCAAATTTAAATGCTTTGAAAGTACTCTCTCTCTCTCTATCCCCCCTCTATCTTTCTCTCTCTGTGATCCACCAAGCCCGTATCTTTCAATTTTCTTTGCATTTTTATTCTTTTTTTTCAGTTCTTCTATAATTGTTCCCATTACTTTCAAATATTAGTTCTTCAATCCACTAAGCCCATGTTCCTCAACTGTCTCTCTAATTGCATCTTTCCTATTAAATATTTATTTACTATTTTCTATCTATTGGTGCATTGTGCAATCCGTTGCTGCTATCTTTTTAGTATAAATCTCACCCTATTATGTCCTCACCTGTATGTATAAGAATTCATTGTTCTAACAAGTTCATTCAAATTCCAGTTAAGAAAGAAAACACAGCTATGGTGCAACTAAAGTGTATTTATAATTAAGTAAGACAAATAGCCCAAAGTATTTTCAATAAGATTGGATACTGCAGCCAACCACTCTCCAAGTAAACCAAATTATAGAGTACATTTTACAAACTTAGTTTTGTAGAACTTGATTTTTTTTCTTAAACTTTAAAACTTACCTTAGAAAGTTAATATTGAATCAGACGGGATGAAGTCTATAATCCTACGAAAAAATCTGAGAAAATTTGACCAGCTGAAAGTTTGCATGTGTATCAAATTTTGCTTCCTCTTACATATGTTTGAGTTTATAACATGTCTGCGTCCCTGTCTTCACCTCCCGAACTTCCCAGTATATTGAGAAATCGATGGAACCTGGCTTCTTCGCGCATTACAACTTCAATCGCCAGACAGCCCAAGAGATCTTCACCAATAATCACAAGAATCTGGTCAAGAAAGCTAGGGAGTGGCTTATCAGCACCTCGGAGTCCTGCTCCGTGGTCGCCGCCCTCATTGCCACGGTGGCCTACACCTCTGCCACCAGCGTGCCGGGAGGCAACAACCAGAATACGGGTTTCCCCATGTTTGAAAGCGAGCCCGCCTTCCAGGTTTTCGCCATGTCATCTCTCATTGCCCTTTGCTTCTCAGTGACGGCTCTCGTCTTGTTCCTCTCCATCCTCACCTCGCGCTTTCACGAGTCAGACTTCGAGACCGAGCTCCCAATGAAGCTGATAGGTGGTATCACCACCCTCTTCGTATCGATCGCCGCCAATCTCGTCTCCTTCTGTGCCGGTCATTTCTACATCACCCACAACAAGCTCCAATATGGGGCGTACTTCTGGTATTCGATCCTGAGCTTCCCTGTGATGGCACTGTTCTTTACGTCGCAGTTGCATCTCTACATTGATCTTATATGGGCCCAGTTTTCTCGGGAGCCGGAACGAACCGTAGATCTACGTTACTTTTAAGTTACTCAGTTGTTATCTCCTATTTGGTTGTTTCTAATGGAGTGGATTTGCTGTGGTTTGATTTGCTCAACATCCGAATGGATTACATGTCTCCACGTATTACAGAATCATTCATGGAGCAAGAATTCACTGCGGAAACATCATCAGAAACCGAAATCGAGTGGGAGATAGATCACCGAGATATATCACCAAGAATTGCATGGGTATTAAGAACCTAAACCCACTATGTATCATCCAATGGTGAATAATTACAGCCCTAAATACAACAAAATATATGTTTAGAAAAAAATGGGACATTATAAACTGAAATTCACATATTTTTGTCATGTTTCCAAGTCATTAGACAAAAAATTACAAAAGAAGATCAATATCTAGTGCCACCTCAGAAAATTGTAAAATGATATTGAGAAATATCAAAATTAATCTCTAATTCCATCAACAATTTATTGTTTTGTCATGCCCTTAATCCAAAATCACATGCTGAGGTCACAGCAATCACTGGATATTTATAGAGTATTCTTCTCATAAACATACAAGACATCTCCTTAGAATATCTTAGAGTAAGTATCAAAATAAATAAATAAATAATTAAATCTCATAAATTCAAAAATATTCTTACATCAAACTCTAAAAAAAAATTAATCTAAAATAAAGAAACGAAAGTCAATCACTCTCTCGAAATACATTCTCATGCTAGTTTAGTTCTCAAAATATGTAAAAATGCTAAAATATAGAATATAATAAGCTCAACAGTCCATCAAGCAATAAACATTATAACTAGCTAGATTAATCATCAATAGGATAATAATAATCTGAAAAAATTGCAAAGATATCCCTTAAAGTTTAAAATATTGCAAATGGATTTCTAAAATTTTGAAATCATTACAAAGGGGCCCAACCATATATTTGGATTCTAACACCATTAACAGAATCAGAAAAAAGATACAAATACCCTTCCCTCAAAGAGGCTGTCTTTTGTTATTCATCTATTTGTATAAATTTCAAAATGCTCCATTTTTTATTATTTATCTATCCGCACAAATCTTAAAGCACCACATCCTCTGTCATTCATTTGCTAGAATGGATCTTAAAATGCTCCTATCTCAATCATCCATCTTTGTGCATAAATCTTAAAGAGCTTCATTTTTTATCATCCATTCACCTACACAGATCACAAAGCACTCTATCTATGATCCATTTGCTTATACAAATCTCAAAGTGCTTCATTTACAATCTATTTATCTCCATAGATCTCAAAGCACTCAATCTGTCATTGTCCATTCATCCATACAAATCTTAAAGCACTTTATCATCGATCGGTCATCCATCTACTTATATAGATCTTAAAGCACATGCTATCCTCAATCATTTATCTACCAAAATAAATCTTAAAGCATCTTATCCTCTATCATCTACTATTTATATAAATCTTGAAATGCACCATCCTCTATCATCCATCTACCTACATAGATTTCAAAGTACTTTGTTCTCTATCATCTATCTATTTGTACAAATCTTGAAGTATTCCATCCTTTATCGTTTATCTGTTTATACGAATTTCAAAGTACTCTATTATTTGTCATTCATCTGTTTGCATAAATTTCAAAGTAGCCCATCCTCCATTACCTATCCTTTTGCATAGATCTCAAAAATTTTATCTTCTATCATCCATCTACCTATATAGATCTTAAAGCACTTCATTTTTTATCATTCTTCATCGGCATAGATCTCAAAGAGCTCTATGTACTATCATTCATATGCTTGCATAGATCTTAAAATACTCTATCTTTTATCATTCATCTGTATATACAAATCTTAAAGCACTACATCCTCTATTATTGATCAGCTTGTACGAATCTTAAAATACTCCAAGCTTTATCATCCATCCTCCTACATAGATCTTAAACGATGAAGTCATTCAACTACTAGCATAAATCTCAAAATGCTATTTTCCTTCTTTTCTTTTAATTCCTACCAAAACAAGAGCTTCTTGCTATATTAATGGGAACAACTATCAGAAAATTTTATAAAAATTAATCTATCAAATGACCCTCATGTCATAATATTTTGTAACAGAAACTGATGGCTGGATCATCTTCCAACGATTTTAAAGTTTTGGGATCCGTCTACAACTTTTTAAACTTTTGACATCTAAGAACAAACGAGCCAAACATTAAATGGTGTCTCTATAATTTTTTCTAATAATTTTACTAAAAATAAATATATAGAATATATCCATTCAAAAGAAAAACTAGATATGCATCATTATTCAAATCTAATCTTTCTTCAAATTCAATTTTTCATTCATGAATCTAATTTCTTTCAAAACATGAAATTTATCCCATTAGTCATAAGCTACGATCACTTTTTCTCTATGGTAGGTTCATGATACCACAAGTCTTCTTGTGATACAATCCTTCATGATAAAATATATGCCAACATTTAACTCTTATTAGCGGGGTCCTTTGCCATCATTATTCAAATCTAATCTTTTTTAAAATTTAATTTTTCATTCATGAATCTAATTGCTTTCAAAACATAAAATTTATCCCATTAGTCATAAGCTACAATCACTTTTTCTCTATGGCAAGTTCATGATAACACAAGTCTTCTTGTGATACAATCCTTCAGGATAAAATATATGCCAACATTTAACTCTTATTAGCAGGATCCTTTGCCAATGTTTAATCCCTATTTGACGGTCGTTATGCCATACCACTTTTGTGATAATCTGTCTCTTGCAACATAAACCTTCAGGACTAATCAAGTATCAATGTATTATCTCTCATTCATGAAATCGTTAACATAATCAGGCTAAGAGTTCAAAACAATCTGTCATTTCATATCTCAGTTCGACAAAAATATAAGATATCATGATTGAAATTGATCAAGTATCACCCATAACAAGATTGATATTTTGAATCATATATCATTATAATATTTCAAAATAAAGTATATTAAATAATATAGTACTAGTATTCATCTAATTCGTGCACCATGAATAGTATAATTCAAACTTTATTAATATAATAATTTTATAATTTGTCAATAAATCTAGAAGAGGTGAAGCATTACTTATCTTGCAAATAAAATTAAGTGATAGATATAATTAATTCAGAAAAGCCCTCTACTATTCACAAACTATATTTTTATCAAAATTTCATCATGATTATTTTAAGAATAAAAATTTTAAGTCTCAATATCCTCACACGGTTAGCCAAGTGGGAGTATCTGATACCCTAATCAGTCTAATTAAGATAATTCATCTAATCATGGTTAGACTAGGATATACATATCTCAAGCAAAATCAAGGGTGATCAAATCTAGCAGAGTCTAATCGAGGCTAAGGTAGGTTAGCACATTACCCAATGACCTAGATTGGTTCAATCAGGTTAATCCAACCAGTCAAATCATAGAATAAGGTTAAACCAAGGTAATGATAACACAATAGAGGTTAATGGTGATGTACTCTAATGGTGTTCAATGAGAGCAAGGGTGGGGGATGATATGTTGTCTATCTACTTAGACAATACTGTATCCCTTACTAGGGTCAACCTATGCTATATGGTGTCTCACTGGTAGGGCCCACAAGTTATGAAGAGGAGAGAGAGGAAAAGAGGGGATCATACTTCTTCCTTTTTGTTTTTCTTGAAAAAATAGAAGGGGCCAAATCTTCTCTAGCAAAAGAGGGAAGGAGAAAAGAGGTGGTAATTGTGGTGGATCTTGGCTAGAGGTCCAACAAAAACATTAGAGCATGGCTAGCAATAGCGATCGTCAAAAAGAGTCTTAGAAAAGCCAAAAAATAGGGCTAACCAAGAGGCCCTCTTGCTCGATTGATTCTGAGTTCCAACTCACTTGCCACGGTTGGGACTCTAACAACAGCCATGGACCAACACAAGGGAGTGGGAAGATTTACTGCTAGAATAAGTCAAAAAGAAATAGATTTCATATCTCAAAATAGGGGTGCCTTTCTCTATTAATTCCAGTAGATTTCTCAATCGATGGCAAAGCTTTGTACATAAACAAAAAGGGATAGAGATCAGGGGACTTATCTAAGGCTCCAGCAAGTACTTAATTAAAATCTTCGGCAAGCACAATGAGCCATAGCCATCAAACATCAAGAGGAGAAGAAAAAAGAACTGATGGTGGTTTGGCATTGATGATTGGTGAAACCTACTGACGATGAGGCAAAGGGGGTCCTAGGCACACTTATATAGAGCAGAAATGGTGTTAAAGTCTTTCGTTGAGGGCTCCTATTAGATTCAAAGGAGAAGATGACTCACATTGGGAATCCATCTTTCCTTGGGCAAATGTTGCCATGCCCCAAACCTAGCATCCGGGTCAGCCACATGACATGGCCACATACTCCCCAAGACAAGGTCCTAAGGAATATGCAAGGTCTTAAAATCCATTACAACCATAAATTTATGTGATAACTAATAATTTTAACTCATAACAAAATATTTTATATTAACATAATAACAAATTTATTCAATTTATAAAATTAAATCATCCAACTGATATTGATGATGCTCTATATATTCAATCCTTTCAAGCATGATCCCAATCTTAGCCAAGTACAAGTATTCTATAACTCTGAAAATAAAAAGAGAAAGGTTATGAGCTTTATAATCTAGTAAGAATCTCCGTACATTCACACTAATGAATAATATAATTTGAGAATAGCAATAAATAAAATCTGAGTGAACATATAAAGCGTGATCTTACATAAAATATCTAGAGAAACTAAAATATCCATATAAATATATATCAAATATATGTCTTGTCAAATGAGATGCATTATAATATGCCAACAAGTAAAATCTTTTATTCAATAATAATTTTATGTATCTTGCCATCTGTTTCTCTTATCATAATTTTAGATTTCATAATCTTTTACTTTCGATTTTGGATTAACCAAAATCATTCTTCAATCTATATCTAATGAAATTCTCATATGTAAGCCCATGCTGGCTATCTCAAGTATAAGCTCTTAGAAGCTATTTCACGTATAAACTCATAAAGACTATCCTCGGCATATGTTCCTGGAGGCTATCTATGTATAAGTTTGTGAAGGCTATCCTAGGCATAAGCTCTTAAAAGCTATCCCAAGTATAAGCTCCTAGAGGCTATCTCACGCTTAAGCTCGTAGAGGCTATTCATATGACAAGATTAGTCTAAACTATTTCTTATCCATCTGATTATTACATGTTGATTTCATCAAATCAATTCTAATTTAATAGTATATTTAAAATAGGTATATCATAGCCATATAAATATATCATCAATCACTGATATACATATAATCAACACATAATATATTCATACCAAAAAAATCATATAAAAATGATATTATCCAATGCAAAGCTAAATCCAACAACACAAATCCAATAATACAAAACTAATGATTTAAATTTAATAATATAAATATACAAATAACTTATATAATGATGATCATGTATAGAAATTCTTACTTCTATTAATGATAAACTTGGTCACAATATTTACTAGTCCACATCTAGTATGTCCAATCAATTAGTGTACATCCAATTTATCCTTGGTCAAACATTAGCATAAGAAATAAATAAATTATTCAACTGTTTGACCAGATGAGTATAGATTTACTGAATTTTGGGGTGAAGATGGTAGAGGAGAACAAGAGCTTGCTCTTACTATGCTCACTGCTCAGTAGTTTTGATCTATTGATGTCGATCTTGACGTATGATAAGGAGACGCTGCATTATGAAGATATAGTCTCAGTTCTCAGGTCTAATAAGCAGAGAGAACGGATGACAAAGGATGATATTTTTTAGGAGGGTCTCGTCATAGGAGAGAGGCCTAAGAGAGGGAAGGATAGGAGCGAGCACAGAGGATGGTATAAGTTTTAAAAAACTAGCAAGGAGGTAAGGTGCTTCAAGTGTAATAAAGCAGGACACTTTAAGTGAAATTGTCCGCTTTGAAAGAAATACAAGGGAGAAAAGGAAGAGACTGATTTCTGAGTGTCATTGTTAATTCAAAGAAAAAAGATTTTCTCTTGATGGTTTTGGAAAGATCCGTGGTGTGTGAAGGATCCGAAATGGTAGCAGCAACGATGGAGGAGCAGCAGGAGGCCCAATAAGGCAGAGTTGGGTAGTTGATCTCATTTTTAGTTTTGCCTTTTGTAGGTTCACCATGAGGATTCAATATTCAGGTGGAGCACCATCCAGAGGTGCCTCCACATATGGAAAGAGATTTGGTACAAGTTCAGGATCGAGGAGTGCAAGAGAAAGAAAAAAATTTCAACATCAGTGGCGATGTCGCATTACACAACTCGATGCGAAATGTGCAGCAGCCAGAAAGGAATGGCTCTGAGGAGATGGTATCATATACATTGGTTGCAGTAAGAGGGGATCCTAAAATCTATGAGGAGACTGAAGCAAGTCAAAAAAAAAGATAGGTGGATCTAGAGCATGTCAGAAGAGCTACAATCCCTCCAGGAGAGTCTGAAGCAGCGGTTGGTGTAGCTGTCCAGCAGAAGAAAACTTACAGAACGTAAGTGGGAGTCCAAATGCATGAAAGAACCTTCTATCCAAGAGGAGGCAGATGTCTTAGAGGCCTCCAAGGGAGCTCTAAGACCAAAGGATTTGGCATTGGCAATGGGGTTTGCATAGGGTACTGTCAGGGTACACAGCGACAACATATTGGTACAGATGGATCTTGCAAAGTTTGTAAAGACTTTAGGACACCAAGGTAGAGATTGTAGACTCAGGTATGGTACTTTCAAGCCTTGAGAGGCCAGGTGAGGAGTCATGGTGTTAGCTCCATGAGTCTAGGACCGGCTTGAATCTTAAGGCTAGGACTAGTTTAGTCTTAGGGTAGAGGTCCGGCCCTCCACGATCTTGAGATCTAGTAGATTTGGATCTTGAGTGGGCTAATCCATGTTTGGGCTAGATTTGGATCCAAAGAGGTAAGAACATATCGAGTCATGGGTGTACATAGACTTGGATTGAGTACAATCATATTGAGTTAGCCATGGGAGTGTTGGGGCTAGGGTTTGATCTATTTGTATAAGTGTGTGTGTGTATGTAATTAGGTCAAATGAAAAAGGAATGAAAAAGAGTCTTTCTTCCTATCTCTCTTCTCTCTCTCTCTCACGCCCTAGCATCTTACTTATAAAATCCCAGCCGTCAATCCCAAAGAAGAAGAAACCCTAGCACCTAGGGTTTTCTTGTCCACCCCTAGTTCCTAGCACCTCCAAACCTTTTCGATGCCCCTCTTTTTGTGATTTGTTACTCATATAGGTCTCCAACAGTTGGCAACCTCCTTCTCATATACCGTCGAGGCCTTGAAGTCACTCACGCAGCGGTCTCAGACCATCCTAGCAGTCCATAGAGAAGAACCAAAAGTACCACCATCCCCACCAAGCTGAGAGAGGCCCATCCTTGGCTCCACTGGGGGGGGGGGGCGGCCAAAGCTTGGCTTGGTTGGGGGGCATGTGACACCTTGAAAGTGATGGTGGAGGGCTGCTTCGACTCCTTGATCCTCGCCCTCTTGGATGACGACTCTATGGGTGGTGGCCATTCTCTCTTTGACTGCTTGCTTCACCAACCACTTCGAAGGCATCATGGTTGCGGCAAGAAAAGGAACTCTAGCAAACACTACAATAGAATAATAATCAGAACGACAGAATCCTATCAAATGACTAGCCTTCTTACATAGACTCATAACGATACGGGCATGCCCGCCAGCCGTCAGATCCTACCATGCAACTGCCCATGAAGCAGTGGACTGCACGATCCTTCGATCCCACAAATGGCAAACAGGTGATGCTTCGCAAACCCAGGCGGCCCACTACATGGCGCATCCTGATATGCCTAAGGATGGCTCCTGAAACTAATTCTCTCGAAATGATGAAATGCATTCTCAACGACGAAGTAGTGACAATCGTCCCACCGTCTTTTGGGTAGGATTAATAGTCCACCTCAAGTCACCCATCCATCATAAAGATGCCGAGACCTGCGAGGCACCAAATCGCCACACATAATTATGGCACGATTTGCAAAGCGACTTGTCAAGTTAGATTTGGATCTTTCGGAATGACACAGTGACTCATCTAGAGGATAAGCAATTTGGATTTCTCCGCTCGATCAAGCATTGAAAACTCTTATCTTATGGGCTACTACTTCTGTAGCCTAAAGTAACCACTTTGGACCAGAAAGCAGGGATAAGTGTTGAACTATATTTGGTCCACCTGATGACATTTCACTCTCCGATGACATGGCGAACACCTGACTCGTTGACGTGGGCAAACCATGACCCACACTCGGCTCGACATTGGCATCTTCGGCTCCTAATCGGTCATAGGAAGTCGGCGGCCAGATGAAATCTACATCGATGATAAGAGATTGTTCTTCGGACAAAGCCTATATCTCCACTAGGCCACCGATCTTATCCCATTTCTGTCCCAATTCCCTACAAGCTACACCACTGTCCGAAAGCTCTGAGAAATCATTGGTATGTGGAATGCTCTGAGCTAGCAGTCGACTATACCGACAGCTTTTTTCCACTTATACAAAGCTAGTTCGTAAGAAATTTCTGACAACCTACCAACCATCCATTACTTCGGCAAGCGGCAGTTAACCACCTAACATACTCTTTCCTATAGAAAGGAAGAAAAAAGTAAACAAGGAGGAGAATTCTGGACATTCTACTGATTCTCATCATCTTTCTTCATTGTTCTTCTTTTTCGTCACTCTCTGACTTAATCAGAGGGTCCCCCATTGGAGAATCCCCTCCTTCTCCGACGTGTACGAGCTTTCTTGCAGATCCTTGAGGTCTAAATCAATACTTAATTGCTTTAGCTTGGCGGGTGACCCAAGCTGTCCTGCCACCTCATCACTTTGTTGGAAAGGTACAGCAAGAATAACCATACCTAGTTTTAAGCCGAGCCAAGTGGCAAACCAGCAATTATTCATCATCCTACTGAGGCTCGAAAAAAATCAGTCAATTGGTAGAGCCTAAGGGTAGCCACAGCAATGTCAGCCTAAGGCCCATCTTGAGCAGACCTTACCCTGAGCAAAGCCCAGTTGGTTAACCAACCACAATGAATTGCCACCATTCCACTTCAACAAGCACAGCATTAATAATACTTTAATTCGTTTGATTTTTTTTTAATTAATGCAATGATGATTTTAGCCTCGATGAGGATTATCAAAAACAGAAGAAAAGAATCCATCTTAATGCATTGATAAGAAATCTGTGCACTTAAATCCCTTAAAATCAATATAGTTGGATCCGGACGAAGCCTGATCATGTCTTGGCCCAATTCACCATCGTCCATTTCTTTATCTTTGATTCGATATAAACCAGTTGCACCATTATTTTCGTGCCATACTGAAAAGGAATAGCTTGGTAACTAGTTTTGGGTTTAGTGATATTTCCTATCTATTTAGGCTAGACGCAATTAATGGTGGAATTGAAACTGTACCCTAACAGATCATGGGCCTACAAAAGGTGGGTCTACTGGATGTATCGTTGTGATAATTAATATCAGATCATGGGGCTGGTACAGCTAGGAAGGGCATACTTTAATGATACATCAATGTACGTCCATTACACCAGCAAACCTTGTATGCTCTGAGCAAAATTCACCTTTGTCAACTATCACGTTTGATTGGACCGCGGTTTGGTTCAGGAATAGAGCAACCGGGTGCATGCAGTTGATTAGATTGATACCATCACCGTCCATTGGGTGAACCTTAGAATCAAAGCCTGTGTCCTGAAAATGACTCAGATCACAGACCATCCAAATGAGGGTGCATGTTTTGTACATCTTTTAGTGAGACGTGAGATCCGCATAATTTTATCCTCCTGTATACATTGGGATTTTTTACATAGACCTCTAGCAAATGTGGTATTAATACACAACCCTAAATCCATCGATATTTCAATATTGATATGATACACCTACCAAGTCTTGTATTATAATACAAGTCCTGTTAATAAGGTTAGACAAACTTAACCAGTGCCTTTAGAAAAAAATCTTCTTTACAATGGAATGAAATGGTAGAAATCAATAATATACCTCATAAAATGTAAAGGGACATAGTTGATCATGAAATAGGATGATATAAAGTATATAAAAACAAAAAAAGTAACCAACTTTTGATCTTTTATCTGTGCATCACATCCATGGAAGGTGAGCAATTTTGATGCCATGATGCATATTTTTTATTTTGTTACTTAGAAGCATCCAATCAGCTGAAATTTGATCTATAATTTGTTTTTTAAATTCAGATGAAAAACAATGATTTGAATCTGCAAATAATAGTTCTAACCAAAAAAACAGCAAATAATATAGCGTATCATATACTTTAACTGACTAATTGTTCATTTTATTTTAAAATATTTGATCTAATATCCGCATTTCTAAAGATAGATTATTTTATTTTATTTTAATTTTTAATAGTAATATTATTACACATTTTCATGAAAATTAAAAATTGATCATATAAACAACAATCCGTAAACGATAGAAATTGCAGGAAATAGAAAAGTTGGCTAAGGCATGGATAATTTTATTTTATATCATATTTTTTATTGTAACAATTTGTTAAGGTTGCAAAGAGGCCGGGACAACCCATAACACAATCCAATCTTGACATGATGTGGATTGAATTAGATCAAAAATTAAAATTAATCTATAATGGGTTAGGTCTGATTTTTATATTCCTGTATTTTACTTTTTGAGTAATTTTTTGTACACCGCATGTGATGTAGAAAAAATACACCGATCATCTGATTAGGCCATATAGCCACTGTTTTCAACACGTATTTAATGCTTGTAGTTTCGTTTTTTCGTTTGAAATTTTAAATAACAAAAATATTCTTCTTCTTCTAAAAAAATTATGACATCCTGTAGCCATATTATGACATGCTGCAGTCTAATTATGATTTCCTGTTCATTACTTGGCCATACGTATCATAAAAAAGGAAGAAGCAATTTTATCATTTAAAATTTTATAAATTTTCAATGACGAAAATATCTTTTTCTCTTTACGACTTCTAAAAAAAAAATCATGATTTTTTGTACGCAGAAAATCATAATTTAACCATAGAATGTAATAATTTTTTCAGAATATGAAGAATTTTTTTGTCATATAAAATTTTAAACAAAAAGATAGAACTGTAGGTATTAAATGCATATTGAAAAGCGGTGGTTATATGCTCCAATATGGTTGGATGGTGTACTCTACGTCAATTTTATTACACCGTACGTGGTGCACAAAAATTTTTTCTTTATTTTTTTCTTTCTTCCTTGTCCAATCTAACCCCATGACCCTATATATTACAAATAGGAGATTATCCCAAGAGCAGAGGAAAGGACAAGGAAAAAAAATGTGAAAGGAAAAGAAAACTAACAAAAGAAGGGAAGAGATGCAAGAAATAAAAAGAGACAAAATTTAAGATTTTTGTTGACGATGCATTCTTCAAACGATCATCCATCATTCATCCAAATAAAAAGCACTTGTTGCCGTAGGCTCCCAATCAAACCGTAATCAGTCTGATAGTAAAAAATAGTGCGAGTTTATAAAGTGAGAACTTCATTCAGTACCTATAAATAAATTCACTTGTCAAAGTGTGTCCTACAAGGAACTCTCCAGCGGACAAGTCAAGCGAAAAAAATGATAAAGCAAGGTAGAAAAGAAAGGTGATTAACCCTCAAAAGTGCCAGAGAGATTTATCTAAAGAATCCCCCTTTCTCTCTTTTGTAGACAGAAAGCTGATGGCCATTTTCAAAAGGATGATAACTGGCCATTATACAGCATCATAGTACTTATTTTATTATTTTAATAATGATGTTGTGATCTTGACAATCTCTCACCTCCTTTGTGAGATTTCAAGGATTCTCCATGTGAGGCATTTGCTGGGATCTCAAGCTGGTATACCCCCTACATTAGATGAGGGCATCTAACTGCATAAGCCAATTAAGCTCTAAGACAGCTGATTTCAATATCATCTAAGATCAACCCCGCATCAGCACCAATTAGTAGAATAGATGCTATTTATAAATATAAGATCCACGAAATTTAGTTTTCTATTTGGATTTAATATTATTTATCAAGTAATGAAAGTAAGGATTTTAAATAGGTGTGGACTAGGCAATCAATGGGATCAACTTTTCTTTCTTTCTTTTTTTTTTTTTTTTTTTTTTCTGGAGCTTGCTTAGATTGGTCATTCTTCAATAATACTTTGCACTTGCATGAGTTCTACACCACAACCTTGTCCACAAAATTAATATGTTATAGTTTTCCTAATTTTAAGATTTTAAAATTTCTAAACATATTTAAATATCTTCAAAACAAATCACAAAAACTTATGTCTTATGATAATTAGTTGAATGTAGCTTGAACAAAACGCTATTCCATAAATAATAATATGCAAAGTATATCAGCAAAAGCCATTTTGTAGTTGACACAAAAGAAAATAAAAAGGAATATAGAACAAAATAATGGAAGCGGAAATTTTATGAGATTGCGGCAACAAACATTTAGATGCAAGTTCATCCGATCATATGACTCGCATCTTCTCCAAATTCTTGCTATGATTACCTTTAAACATCTCATTTAATTCAGAGAATCAAAATTTCTAGACAGACATTTTAACAATTGAAACACAGCAATTACCTTGAATTGTGATTCTCATACATTACAACAGAAAGGTGGAAGTGGAAGAAGGGAAGAAAGAATACAGAACCAAGCCAGGCTATAAAGGTGCCATTGCATGGATCAGGTGTAGTTATACAGAATATTATGAAATGCACTCATGGATCTTGGCTGTTTACTCGCCTGTGGAGCTCGAGCATCTCTTGGTGATTAGGGTCCAAAGAAAGGGCAGCCCGGCAATCTCGAAGAGCACTGGAGACATCCCCAATGTGCTCATGGAAAGCAGCACGGAGGTGCAGGAGGTGAAGGTCAGCTTTCAATGCTATCGCCCTTGTCAGCTCTGCAATTGCCTCTTTCTCCTTGTGGTTATCCATAAGCACTGTTTGTAATCAAAGAAAAGACCTATTTCTACGTCAGCAAAATAAAAGAGAACAATCAAGGACTTTAACAGAAATGGGGAAAAGGAAAATTAATCATTTATAAAGGAGTAAAATGTAGATTCGTCCATGGAAGAGCCTGCATCAGCTAAACTGGTTTAGAGGCCCAAGGATACAGCACAGAAAATATGTGGCATAAGAACAAGAACTTACAAGAGAACAAGTCGAGCAGAAAGAGATTGTCTTTGCAAAAACCATGTATCATAGCTTTACTTTCATTAAAACTTTTGAAATATAGAAGCATAACATTGCTTCTTGAGTGATAATTGGTTTTATGTTTAAAAGGGGAAAAAAGAACTGAAGACAGAAAATAATCATCAATCTGCAATATCCTGCTTGTAGTAGAAATTTCCTGTTCGATGCCTCAAAAAATCTATCCATAGGCTTGGAACAGATTCAATTTTTATCTTTTGAAACTGGGCATAGTTTTGAAAAACAAACAAAATGCAATCTATTCTGATAATCAGTAAATTCAAAGATATACCCGAATTATGACATAATAGGATTATGTAAGTATTCATCCATACAGATTCAGTTGTGCCTAAAACATAGAGTCGGAGAGAGGCTCCGACCTGCAGCTCGGTATCTATAAGAATAAACTCGCAATGGGTCCAATTGGGTCACCATCTGCAAATCTTCCTTTGTACGAGAATCACAGTATTCAGACCTCTTCTCATATGCTGATGCATTGTTTCTAGCCATCTCTATTAATTTGGTCATTTCCTCACATGGAGCATTTGTGTGATGGCCCGGCCCATGTAACAAACCCAGCCCAAACAAAAAAAAAAAAAAAATAGGAAGGGAAAATAGAGGAGAAGTCCTCCTCTCACCGACTCCCAACCGGAGTCGGAAAGAGTCCCCCTCCGGCTCTATTTAAGGAGGAGATCCCTCCTCTCTCTCTTCCACTGAAAATCTCGAAGTTCATCAGCGGCAATCGCCGGAAAATCATCATGGAAGACCGGCTCTGTGCCCGTCTAATTTTCACGCCGGAAAGCTTCGCCGTCGTCGAAGGTGAGCCTCCTCCCCTTCCTCTCTTCTCCCACTTTCTTCCCGTGCCAGTGTGCACGCTCGCCGGCGACCGGAGTCGTCAGATTTCTTTGAGAAAGAAATTTCGATTTCAATTGGGTTTTAGCATCGGTGGTCACCGCCGGCCATCAGATTGGTGTTTTCTTGGATGGTAGGTCGCCGCCCTCCTGTCGATGGCCGCCCCCATGCCGGTTGCGCCGTTGGTCGGCCAGCCAACAGGGGATTGTGAGGTCCCTTGTTTCGGCCCAAAGAAAGCCTGGGAAGAAGAAAAGAAAAAGAAGGAAAAGAAAAAGAAAAAGAAAAGAAAAAGAAGAAGGAAAAAAAAAAGGAAAAGAAAAATTAAATAAATAAATAATGATATAAATAATAAAATATGAGAAAGAGAGTTTCTCTCTCTTCCCTCTCTCCCTTCAGCCTGAACTAGTATTTTCTCTCTCTAGAATTGAACTTTCTCTCTCTATTTTCTCTCTCTAGATTATTTCTCTCTCCTAAGATTTTCTAAAATTTTGAGAAGAATGATGATGAATTTAAATGATCCTAGTGATGGATTTTTGATCTGCGATCGCTGGACGGTACACCGACACCCACTTTGATCAGATTAGGTATTTTTAAGATTCTATTTTTCATGATTTTATTGAATTATCTACATGATAATCTTAGCATGATTTGATCTGATCGATCGGATTTGTTGAATCATATCGTCTGAGTCCAAGATGAATTCTCTCTCTATAATTTTCTCTCTCTAAAGTCATTTCTCTCTCGATCGATTTTTCTTTCTTGATCGATTTATCAATGAAGAATTTCTTTTAATATTTTTGATCTGATGAAGAATCTTGATCCATGATTGTTGGGCAGTGTATTGACACTCACCTTGATCAGACCATGAATCCTTAGATTTGATCATCCATGATCCCAATCTAGCCATAACTTGATTTGATCATGTTGATTTCACCAATCGAGATATTGGACCAATCGTAATGTTGAATTGTGTCACCTGATCAATTCGAATTGTACCTCATGAATTCTCTCTCCTCTGATTTTCTCTCTCCACTTGATTTTTATGAAATCAATGAAGAAATCTCGATCCTATCACTTCGAATCCGATTTGATCCGATAGTCAAACTTTGGATCGTTTATGTCCTAATTAGATTTTAATTAGATGAAATTAGATGATCGGACCCAATCTAAATCATTGAAATATGATATTCGTATTCTTTCTGATTATTGAATTTGATCTCGTATAGGTATCATTGACACCTGATAATCGGATATTGTGATATGATTTATGAACTGAAGAATTTTGAAAAAAATTTTATAGAATTATGTGGATTTATTGAAATGCGTTCGAGGTAAGTAATATTTCACTTTTTCTAGATTTATCAGCAAATTATAATATATTTTTCTAACATGATTTGAGAAACGATGCATGAATTAGATGAAATGATATTTTGTTATAAAAATATCTTATTTGAAATGTTATGATGAAGCATGATTGAACATATTGATTTCATGATGCATTATATTGATTGATTTTGATACTACATGATTATATGTTTTCTTATTAAAATTAGAATATGAAACATGATTTATGAAAAATTCTGATATAAGAACAATATGAATTGACAACCTGACTATGTAAAGGACCTTGCCAATGGGGGCATATACGTTGGCAATTGATTTGTCTTGAGAATTTATGTCGCCAGCGAGACCAGCGATATGTCGCCAGAGAGACCAACGATAAACCGCCAAAAAGACCAGCGGTTCCGAAGGACTTTGCTGCCAGATGATTCGTAGCTCACCGCAAGAAGATACGCGGTATTATGACCCTGCCACAGAGAAAATGTGGTCATAGCTCATGGTTGACGAAAAAAATTTAAGAACAAAAAAAATTAAAATCTCAAAAGAAACTCGAATTTTGAAAAAAAAATAAATTTGGCATGAACTATATTGCATAATCGAAATTGATTTCAAATTGATGAACTCGATATGCTTATTTTCTATAAATGATTATTTACTTAAATGTCTGATGAAATCTGTTGAAAGTGATCATTGCTTACTGGGCTGTCTAGCTCATTACCTCCTATTTTACTGTTTTTACAGATGTTGAAGAAATTAAGACGATACAAGATATGAATGGAAGAGTGATCAGAAGCAGAATCTCCATACTTTTATTTTAGGTTGAAAATCTTATTGAATTTGATGTAAAACCTATGAATCATTGTTAAATTTATTAAGATATTAAAGAAAAAATTTAGATCATTATGTTTTGGATTTAAATTATTGACTAATTATTCTGCTGTTGTTTTAGGATAGCATGATAAGATGCTTTGCATGCTTATGGGAAGAGTTTTCTATGAGTATGCGGCGGTTGCCATGACCCTCGATTCACAATCTCGGATCGGGGGCATAACAATTTGCGTCATTCTCAAGGAAATGGACTCGAGCAAGACCCTGATGAGCTCGTGTATGTCGGATCTTGAGGGCACTAATGTAACAGTCAGCTGCCAAATCTAACTTCCCACGATCAACATATACACTGCCAAGGTTTAAAGCCTGCAAGATGGAATTTTATGACAAACAAAGATGGAGTTTTCGTGTGCGCACACGCACGCATGTGTGTGTGTAATGGAATTTTATGGCAAACAAAGATGGAGTTTTAGAGTGTGTGTGTGTGTGTGTGTTCATATTGACAATTCAGATCATGAGTTTTTTCCCTCATGATTAACAAAATGATAGGATTGGAACTGAAAGCAGTTTCAGAGGACATTCAAGTTTGTATAAATATATCCAACTAAAAGTTTTCATGGAAGCAAATACATGGTTTTGTATGCATTTACAATTTACCCAACAGGCTGGCCTCATCTACTTGGTCGCTTTTCTCTTTTTTGAAAACATAAAATTAAGATTGCTTCTCTTGTTCTTTTTTTTTTTCCGGTTGGTCACTTTTTCCTAATGTTGTTCAAGTGAAAGATTCTGAATTCTTTTACATACCTAGCCCTTCAGAGCTGCTTGCCAACAGAAGGTAATATAAATAAAAGCTTTTTATACAATTTTATAAAACATTAGCTAGAAGTGTATGAACACAGCATGTCATTGCCCATATACATCTCACATCTGAATGTTACTAAACAATTACATGAATAGACAATACATCCACGTACCAGATACACGTTATGACTCAATACAACATTCCAATAGACATGATCGTATTTCCAGTTATTTATCAATAAATTGCATGCACTCCAGTTGCTGAATTCAAAAACTATATATTGAAATTGCCAATAACAGTATCATCATGTATAGGTCAACAAGGAGATCATGTAAGAATGAAAATCTCAAATGGGCAAATAAGCTTCTCACAACAAAAGTCCACAAAATTATCACAAGGATATCTAGGAAGTTAATTTCCAACTCCAATATCATGACAAGGGGCAAGGTCAGAAGGTCGCCATAGGGTTATAATTCAACATAAGACAGCCCAATGTGCAAGTGTTACCCGTATAAATCAAGATAAAGATTGCAAAAAATAAATAAATACATAAATAAATAGAATACCATGGATCATAGCATTAAGAAGTAGCTACAGTAGTTATGATCTGAACTGCAATATTACAGCTGCAGTTACACGATAAACACAATGAGACAACAAGAGAGGCTAAAGACCAATATAGAAGGATGATACACATGGCACACTTTGCATAAACCCTCATAACATGTCCTCTATGTTTCTCCATGCTCCTCAGGTATAACATCTTAGTATATCTGACCATTAATAGGCTAGAATGCCCCAAAATTTGGCGATGTAATAGGCGTACAAGCATAGGGCTTTTTTTCCAAAAAAAGTTCCTACATCTACTGATATGCCAGCATCATGGTGGAGCTTTCGACCTTTTCCATTGGCAAGCAAATGTAATGCGTAAAGCTTTCTTCTCAATAGTGTCTGGCAAAAACTAAATCATGAAAATGTCGACTATCTCTAACAAATTGAATCCTAACCATACAAAGGATAGCTATCTGAAGCAAACCAGCAAATTGCATAACATATAAGAAAGTGGCATACATTTTGTAGTTTCATTATGTGTTCAAGGGACTGCAAACTCAACCAAAACAACTTACCTTGTAGGATAAACACCACCAGAATATTCCTCTCATCAAGCTATTGAAATTATAAAATGGTACAAAAAAAGGATATATCAATCACATATTCTGGATCAACAAAGTTCCAAGAAATATATTTCCTACTAAAAATAGACATGAGAATGGACTCAATCAACTGTCTCTGAATTCCAGACTTTTCTGATACCCACTTAGACCTGTTGCAAGACAAAACAAACCTTAAACATTCCTGATTAGACTTCAACTAATCTTATAAAAAATAATCAGTAATAAGTCGAAATATCTGCTTGATATGGCAAATTCAAAAATACACATCAATTAGATGACAAGATATAGCCCTTTAAATTGAAGCATGCTTTTACATCATTAGAACTCCAAAAAAAAGCCACTAAATGTATCCATCATCAACCCTTAAATTGTTGAAATCAACGTTTTAAGTCCCGGCGGGACGGGGGCCGTCCCGACCATCCCGTCCCATTCCTTTGAGTTTTCGGCACCTGGGATGGGTGCGGGACCCCGAAACGCCTGTCCGGCCTTCGTCCCGGCCGTTCCATCTTCATCCCGGCCGGAACAGGCGCCGGTACGGCCGTCCTGATGTGCCCTAATTTAGATTCCGTTGCCGGATGCCGATGATGAGGGAGAACGGCCCATTCGTTGTCGGGAAGGGGAGAAGAATGAGGAGAAGACCGTACTAACCTTCTCGGCTTCTCCTTTCTTTCGCTGATGCATCAGCGTTGGCATCGTTGCCGAAGGGAGCCCGGCCTTCTCTGAGTCTGGTTCTCCGAGGGAAGAGCAGAGCATGCCCCAGGAGAGAGGAGAAAGAAGGGAATAGGGAGGCCGTTTTGAGTTTCCGACAAGGAGAGGGAGGAGAGAGGAGCGGAGGGGAAGAAAAATAAGCTCGGCGGCTCGGTCGCTCGGAGCATAGAAGGAAAGAGGGATCGCGTCTTTCTCGCACGCGTCGCCGTTCGATCATAGCAGACGCAAACGGTTTACTGTGGCTTGTTCTCCAACGTGAGATTTGACGCGGTCCGATTGCACCCACGGTGAATAACGCACAATCGGGAACTGGCGAGAAATGAACCAGGGCAAATCCCGGAGCATATGCACAGTAAATAGCGTGCAATCAGAAATTGGTGAAATAGAAGGGGTAGCGTGGCGTGTTATCCACCGTGGGATTTGCACAATCCAATTGCATCTGATGCGTGCAATACAGAGGCTATTCAAAGAGCAGCTTTATGTGTTATCTATTATCATCATGGTGCATGCAGCTTGCCCATATAGAGAAATTATTGCGTGCATCACATGCAATACGGAGGCTAGACAGTAAATGTGACATTATAAATATAATGTGACATTATAAATATATTATTTTTAAAATTTAAATATATTTAAATAATAAATAGATAAATAAATTTTAATATAAATTTTAAAAATAATATTTATATATATAAAAAGTTGATCCAAAAGTATATCAAGACGTCAGATCTGAACGGCCACGAAGATGGGGCGGAATGCGGGACGTCTCATTCCGGATGAAAATCGGAATGCTCTCATCTCACAAAATTTAAAATTTTGATTGAAATATAATAAAAATATATTTTATTTATAAAAAAATAAAAAAAAATAAGACAAACTAAGCATATTATTCACTAAAACATCCTTTGTTTATGATGACTCAAATTTCTAGGTTGATCCTGCGAGTGGATTTTGAGTTAATTTGATTTAACAAAAAATAAATCAAAAATTTTGAATCAAACAAAACAATGTCTCAGATGTTAGGTTTTTCTTTGAATATATAAAGAAAGAATAAGATAGTCTCAACCTTTTCAGGTAACTTTGTAACATCCAGTTACTTAGGCCTGTAGCCCAGACGGCCCAACAACAAAAGAAAAAAAAAAATATAGAGGAGGAGGAAGACTCCTAGCCGGAGTTTTTTTTCTTCCTATTTTTGGCAAAATCGGACTCAAAGAGTCCGGCTAGGATAGAAAACCTCCACTATAAAGATTCTCCGTCCTCCCTTAGGAATTTACAACAAAAAATTTCAAAGAAAATCGAGGGATTTGAGAGATTTTCTCAAAGATATACCGTGGGTGGTTGATCGGAAGAGAAGGGTCGCCGGAGCTGTTTTTGACCGCCGGAACAAGGTATGTTTCTTCTTCCTCCCTTTCGGATTAGTCTCTCCGGTCATCGGTGTATTTGGAAGCCGACGAGGTGCCGGTTCGGACTCAAACAGGGATACCCTGTTTGTGTGATCTTTTTCTTTTTCCACCGCCGGCAACAGGGATGGTGGCACTACCACCGACAGGGTAGCATCGCCGTTGTCGGGACGCTGCCGGGGAAGGTGGCCGGAGGTGCTCATCTGGTCGGGTTAAAGGGAGACGTTCGGTCAGGGGGGGCTCGGATTCCCTGTTCTCGGGTGTGAGGAAGAGGAGAAGAAATTCTTCTCTTCTCTAAAAATATATATATATATATAATAAAATATATATATATATATACATAAAATATAATTATATATATATATACATACATATATATATATAATAAATAAAAATGAATAATAAATAAAAATTAAAAATATATATATATAATATAATTATATATATATATATACATACATATATAAAAAAAAAGGGAGGGGGACTTGGGTAAGAGTCAGATAACCTCAAAATATATAAAAAATTTATTTGGTTAAATTAATTTATTTTTGTTTGATAGGAGAACAGTCCAACGACCAGGGGGACAACGAGTAGGGCTTGATTTTCTGACTTTAAGGCTGTGAATTTGAATTCTCATTTATCGAGGTAAGAATCATTATACATGATCATCATCACATGTATATATTATTTTACTGATAGTTTTGCATCGTTGGATTTGAGATCAATGAATTTATCATATGTAAAATGTTGATATTTACTTGTGTGGTTGCGAGCATGAATATATTTTCATCAATGCATTTGATGGCATGATTATATAGTTATTACATATTTATTTTTGAGTACACTATAAAATTTAAATTGATTAATGGTATACGTTCATAAAATAAAATATAAAAAAATATATATATATGGTTTGGACTGACCTTGTCATGTGGAATAGTCAGCCAGGAGCTTATGCCTGGGACAGCTTCCAAAGGTTTATGTGTGGAAGAATTTGATCCGAGAAAGATCATGAATAATTTGATCCGAGAAAGATCATGAATGATTTGATCCGAGAAAGATCATGGCCACTTTGATCCGAGAAAGATCATAAATAATTCGATCTGAGGAAGATCACAGAAATCGATCCGAATAAAAGATCGTCGCATGATCCTGATTAGTCCAAAGCCAAAAAAGAATAAAAGGTTATCAAACCGAAAATGTGAGAAGATACAACATTTAATATGAAATTCAACAATGAATGAAGATTTCGCCTGATGATGTATGATGATACATTAGCATATTTGTGACGATATTACAGTTATTATATACCTATGAGTTTTTCTAATTATATTGGTTTTAAAAATATTAATTTTATCTATTGGCTTGATGTACATGTACAGTGATTCTTACTGAGCTGGAGAAGCTCATATTTTCCTTCTTATTTTTTTTCAGACTCACAGGATGCTTAGTTGGATGGTTTGGGCGAGTGCAAATGAGAACTGAAGCCTTTAGTAATTTAGTTAGCTTAGATTCTCTGATATCAATGAACATTTGAATAATTGTATTGAACAAGTTTGCATTTGATTTGAAGTTGTGACTCGGTTGATTGATTTGGTAATTACTTGGTTATTTAAAATTTTTAAAAGTGTTAAATTAATAGGCCTTACATGATCCTAGGGTGCTGCTCTAGGGTTTGTGTGGCCGTGTCACGTGCCCAACTCAGGTGCTGGGTTTGGGGCGTGACAGAGTGGTATTAAAGCCTAGGTTTAGGAATCTTAAGGTTTATTTCAGAGAGAGAGTATATGGGTAGACTTTTAGATAGAAATTGATTAATATGAAATATTATTCTTAAATTCTTGACTAAAGTGAAACTGTGTAGGTTGACATGGCAAGAGGGACTGAGCATGGGCGAAATCGGAGACCTACTTGTTTTGCAGATGGCTCTAATGCTTGGGAGCCAGCTACACCATAAGAAAATGCTCCACCCTCATCGGATGATGATGCACCACAACAAGAACATCCTACTGAGCCTGCAGAGGTCACTCCCGGGGAAGAAACTCCAGGAGAACCTGAAATTCAACTTGGGGAACAAATTACTGCAGCTCAGTTAATGCAAGTACTGGTTCAATAACAAGTGGCTGCGAGGGAAGATATGAGAAGGATATTGAAGGTGCAACAGGGACAACAACAGCAGATCATATAGCAAATATTTCAGGAGCGACAGTCCCAGCAGCAACAAAGAGCTGAAAATCAGTATGAACATCAGATCAATTTATTAGACCTCAAAAAATATGCACCACCGGCATTCTCAGGGACCTCAGATCCTATGGAAGCTGAAAGCTGGCTAAAAGCAATAGAGAAAGTCTTTCATGCCTTGAGATGTCCTGCTGAAGATAAGGTCACTTTTGCCACGTTTATGTTACAAGGTGAGGCAGTCGATTGGTGGGAGATGGAAATTGGAAAGTTAGGGCCAAATGATGTACCTTTTATATGGGAAGAATTTAGAAAGGTTTTCTATGAGAAGTATTTTTCTCAGAGTATCCGACTCCAGAAATTTCGAGAGTTCGATCGACTGGTACAGGGTCACATGACAGTTGCTCAATATGCAGCCAAATTTGAAGAATTATCGAGATATGCCCCTGCATTGATAGCTGAGGAAAATGTTCGAGCCAGAAAATTTGAGAATGGGTTAAGGGAGAGAATCCAACAACTGGTGACTGTTTTTGAGCTGCCCACTTATAAAGAAGTTGTAAATAAATGCTTAATAATAGAAAAAGGACTCAATGATGCTAAAGCAGCAAGAGAGAAAAGTATGAAGAAAAGAAGTCGAGCGATTGATTCTCAAGCTCAAAGTAGCAGAGCCTTCAAACCAAAGACCCCAAAACCAAGCCAGACTGCCACTGAAGGTAAAGTACAACCTCAAGGGAGTCTTATATGTTATAGGTGTGGAGGACCTCATTTTAGACGAGATTGTACGTGGCCTGGAGGACAATGTTACAAATGTGGACGAGATGGCCACAAAGCAGTTATATGCCGCAGTGAAGGAGAATCACAGAGACAGCAGATGCCTCAAAACTTTCAAAACACCCCTGCGACTCGGGCACCCCAAGATGTACAAAGACAAGACGCGGGACAACAAAAATCAAAGACCCAAGGACGAGTCTATACACTTACACAACAGGATGCTAATGCTTCTAACTCAGTGGTGACAGGTACTGAACCGATCTCCTAAAAGTTTTTTTATATATATCATGAAATATTATATGCTTAGACAAATAAGGACATATAGCCCTGAATGATAAATGAATATATGACAGGTATGATTAAAATAGCATCCAATGATGTCTATGCTCTATTTGATCCTGGAGCTACCCACTCTTTTATAGCAACTAACTTTATTAAGAAGACCAATGAGATGTCTCCTACACCTTTAGAAAATAATCTCTGTGTCTGCACTCCAAGTGGAGAGGTGATCTTGATTAATTCAATTTGCAAAGATTATGTACTAAGTATTGAGGATAGGGAGATGAAAGCAGACTTATTAGTCTTAAAGATGAAGGACTTTGATCTAATCTTGGGGATGGATTGGTTAGCAGCATATCATGCTACAGTTAATTGCTTCCAAAAGACAATAATGTTTCAAATTCCAGATCAGTCAGAGTTTAGTTTTAAGAGTACTAAACCCTTCTTTCACCAGAAGTTCATCTCAGCTATTCGTGCTCAGAAATTTCTTAGAAAAGGATGTGAAGGATTTTTAGCCACTGTATTAAATACTCAAGATAATAAGCTCAAGTTACAGGATATCCCTATTGTGAAAGAATTTCCTGATGTTTTTTCGGATGACCTGCCTGGACTACCTCCTGATCGAAAGATTGAGTTTTCTATTGACTTGATTCCTGGTACGAGTTCAGTTTCTAAAGCCCCTTATCAAATGGCTCCAGCAGAATTGAAGGAATTACAAAAGCACTTACAAGAGTTGTTGGACAAAGGATTCATTAGACCTAGTGTGTCACCTTGGGGAGCTCCAGTACTTTTTGTGAAGAAGAAAGATGGTAGCCTTCGGCTTTGCATAGACTATCGAGAATTAAACAAGGTAACAGTGCGAAATAAATATCCTTTACCACGAATCGATGATTTGTTTGATCAGTTGCAAGGGGCTCAGGTCTTCTCAAAAATTGATCTTCGTTCTGGCTACCATCAGTTGAAGATACAGCCTGGAGACATATCAAAAATAGCCTTTCGGATTAGATATGGGCATTATGAGTTTTTAGTCATGCCATTTGGTCTGACCAATGCATCGGCAGCCTTTATGGATCTTATGAATCGAGTGTTTGCATCATACTTGGATCGATTTGTAGTTGTATTTATTGATGATATTTTGATTTACTCGAAAAGCTCATTCGAGCATGAAGAACATTTGAGGATTGTATTACAAACTCTGAGGGAAAAGAAGCTGTATGCAAAGCTACAAAAATGTGAATTTTGGATGAACAGTGTTACTTTTCTCGGGCATGTCATCTCCAAGGAGGGTATCTCAGTTGACCCAAAGAAAGTGGAGACAGTAGTTGACTGGAGCCGACCTACTAACGTATCAGAGATACGTAGCTTTTTGGAATTAGCTGGCTATTATCGAAAGTTTGTAGAAGGTTTCTCTAGTATTGCCATGCCTCTATCTCGTCTAATACAGAAACAAGTAAAGTTTGAATGGACAGACGAATGCGAGCAAAGCTTTCAAGAGTTAAAAAGACGATTAGTGACTGCTCTAATCTTAACCATTCCATCTGAGACAGAAGGTTTCACTATTTATAGCGATGCTTCTCGTAAAGACCTTGGTTGTGTTCTGATGCAAAAGGGAAGGGTGATAGCTTATGCCTCTCAACAATTGAAATCTTATGAGCGAAATTATCCTACTCATGACCTAGAATTAGCAGCTGTGATTTTTGCTTTAAAAATATGGAGGCATTATTTATATGGAGAGCACTGCGAGATTTTTATGGATCATAAAAGCTTAAAATATATCTTTACTCAGAAGGAGTTAAATTTGAGACAAAGAAGGTGGCTGGAACTACTGAAGGACTATGACGTGACAATAAATTATCATCCCGGGAAGACGAATGTTGTAGCCGATGCTCTAAGTAGAAAATTTTTTGGTGAATTGGTTGCTCTAATTACCTCACAAAATCCTATATTGCTAGATTTGGAGAAATCAAGAATTGAAATACGACCACATGATTCTCAAGTTCAGCTTGCAAATCTTGTACTACAGCCTACTTTGATTGAAAAGATTAAGGCAGCTCAAAAGGAGGATTCAGAGTTACAAAAGGTCATAGAGGCAGTGAAATCCGGTATACAGACAAAATTTTGGACACATGAGGATGGGTCATTGAGATTTGATAACAGACTATGTGTTCCCAAGATTTCAGGATTAAGGGATGAGATCCTAGAGGAGGCTCACTGTTCGGCTTACACTATGCATCCTGGAAGCACAAAAATGTATCAAGATTTGAAAAGAAATTTTTGGTGGTCTGGTATGAAAAGGGATATTGCACAATTTGTAGCCCAATATTTGGTATGTCAATAAGTAAAAGCTGAACATCAAAGACCAGCAGGACTATTGCAGTCTCTTCTTATTCCTCAGTGGAAATGGGAGCATATTACTATAGATTTTGTGACTGGATTACCTAAAACGCTTCGAAATAATAATGCAGTATGGGTAATTGTTGACCGATTGACGAAATCAGCACATTTCTTACCCTTTCGGATTGGTCTTTCCTTAGAAAGATTGGCAGGCTTGTATATAGAGCAGATAGTACGACTGCATGGAGTACCAGTTACTATTGTGTCAGATCGAGATAGTAGATTTGTTTCTCAGTTTTGGAAGAGTCTTCATAAAGCTCTTGGGACCAAGTTAAATTTCAGTACAGCTTTTCATCCTCAAACTGACGGACAATCAGAACGAACCATACAGATCCTAGAGGATATGTTAAGGGCTTGTGTTATGGACTTGGGTGATGCATAGGATAATCACTTATCATTGGTTGAGTTCGCTTATAATAATAGTTACCAAGCAAGCATTCAAATGGCTCCTTTCGAGGCATTATATGGAAGAAAGTATAGATCGCCCATTTGTTGGGATGAGGTGGGAGAAAGAAAACTGTTGGGACCAGAAATAGTGCAATAGATAGTGAAAAAAGTACATATGATCCAGGAATGACTTCGTACGGCTCAGAGCAGGCAAAAGAGTTATGCTAATAATAGAAGAAGGGAACTGGAATTTCAAGTTGGCGATCATGTTTTTCTGAAAGTTTCTCCTACTAAAGGTATCATGAGATTTGGAGTGCGTGGTAAGTTGAGTCCAAAGTATATTGGTCCTTTTGAAATTTTAGACAGGGTTGGAGAGGTTGCATATCGGTTAGCATTACCGCCGACTTTATCTGGTGTACATAATGTGTTTCATGTATCGATGTTGAAGAAGTATATTCCAGATCCAAGTCATATGGTGAGTTATGAACCTTTGCGTCTTCAGAAGGATCTGACTTATGAAGAATATCCAGTACGGATTGTTGACAAGAAAGATCAGGTGTTACGACATCAAATTATTCCTTATGTGAAGATCCAATGGAGCAATCATAGCGAGAGAGAGGCTACATAGGAACTCGAGACAGAAATGAAGATCAAGTATCCACAACTCTTTGAAAACTCAGGTATGTAAATTTCGAGGATGAAATTTTTAAGGGGGGGAGATTGTAACAGCCAGTTACTTAGGCCTGTAGCCCAGACGGCCCAACAACAAAAGAAAAAAAAAATACAGAGGAGGAGGAAGACTCCTATCCGGAGTCTTCTTCCTTCCCGTTTCCGGCAAAATCGAACTCAAAGAGTCCGGCTAGGGTAGGAAACCTCCACTATAAAGATTCTCCGTCCTCCCTTAGGAATTTACAACAAAAAATTTCAAAGAAAATCGAGGGATTTGAGAGATTTTCTCAAAGATATACCGTGGGTGGTTGATCGAAAGAGAAGGGTCGTCGGAGCTGTTTTTGGCCGCTGGAACAAGGTATGTTTCTTCTTCCTCCCTTTCGGATTAGTCTCTCCGATCACCGATGTATTTGGAAGCCGGTGAGGTGCCGGTTCGGGCTCAAACAGGGATACCCTGTTTGTGTGATCTTTTTCTTTTTTCGCCACCGGCAACAGGGATGGTGGCACTGCCACCGACAGGGTAGCATCGCCGTCGTCGGGACGCTGTCGGGGAAGATGGCCGGAGGTGCTCATCTGGTCGGGTTAAAGGGAGACGTTCGGTCAGGGGGGCTCGGGTTCCCTGTTCTCGGGTGTGAAGAAGAGGAGAAAAAATTCTTCTCTCTTCTCTAAAAAAAAAAAATATATATATATATATATAATAAAATGTATATATATATACATAAAATATAATTATATCTATATATACATACATATATATATATAATAAATAATAAATAATAATAAATAAAAATTAAAAAAAATATATATATATATATAATATAATTTTATATATATATATATATACATACATATATATTAAAAAAAAAGGGGGGGCATGGGTAAGAGTCAGATAACCTCAATATATATAGAAAATTTATTTGGTTAAATTAATTTATTTTTGTTTGATAGGAGAACAGTCCAACGACTAGGGGGACAATGAGTAGGGCTTGATTTTCTGACTTTAAGGCTGTGAATTTGAATTCTCATTTATCGAGGTAAGAATCATTATACATGATCATCATCACATGTATATATTATTTTACTGATAGTTTTGCATCGTTGGATTTGAGATCAATGAATTTATCATATGTAAAATGTTGATATTTACTTGTGTGGTTGCGAGCATGAATATGTTTTCATCAATGCATTTGATGGCATGATTATATAGTTATTACATGTTTATTTTTGAGTACACTATAAAATTTAAATTGATTAATGATATACGTTCATAAAATAAAATATATAAAAAAAAAGAGAGAATATGGTTTGGACTGACCTTGTCATGTGGAATAGCCAGCCAGGAGCTTATGTCTGAGACAGCCTCCATAGATTTATGTGTGGAAGAATTTGATCCGAGAAAGATCATGAATGATTTGATCCGAGAAAGATCATGAATGATTTGATCCGAAAAATATCATGGCCACTTTGATCCGAGAAAGATCATAAATAATTCGATCCGAGGAAGATCACAGAAATCGATCTGAATAAAAGATCGTCGTATGATCCTGATTAGTCCAAAGTCAAAAAGGAATAAAAAGTTGTCAAACCGAAAATGTGAGAAGATACAACATTTAATATGAAATTCAACAATGAATGAAGATTTCGCCTGATGATGTATGATGATACATTAGCATATTTGTGATAATATTACAGTTATTATATACCTATGAGTTTTTTCAATTGTATTGGTTTTAGAAATATTAATTTTATCTATTTGCTTGATGTACATGTGCAGTGATTCTTACTGAGCTGGAGAAGCTCATATTTTCCTTCTTATTTTTTTTCAGACTCACAGGATGCTTAGTTGGATGGTTTGGGCGAGAGCAAATGAGAACTGAAGCCTTTAGTAATTTAGTTAACTTAGATTCTCTGATATCAATGAACATTTGAATAATTGTATTGAACAAATTTACATTTGATTTAAAGTTGTGACTCGGTTGATTGATTTGGTAATTACTTGGTTATTTAAAATTTTTAAAAATGTTAAACTAATAGGCCTTACATGATCCTAGGATACTGCTCTAGGGTTTGTGTGGCCGTGTCACGTGCCCAACTCAGATGCTGGGTTTGGGGCGTGACAAACTTAGTAATGATGGACATTGAGAGTTATAGTTTAGAAGCCCAAGGTCCGTAGCAGTTTAAATTAGAAAGTCTTGGAACCTTTGGAACAGCACTCTGAAGTAGTTTGGACTTTGGAGTCTTTGCAAGTGGAGCATTATGGATTTCTGACTTCTATAATTTGAGACATCAAGTGAATAGGCTTAGGAACCTAAAAGAACAAAATCAATTTTGCATCAGTTAGGCTTGTACTTCTACCATGAGCTTCAAATTTTGATGTCGATCATGTGGACCATACAGATCTAGGATTTTTGCTCTCCCAATAGTTTTATTCTTATCATGAAGGAAAAAAAAATTAACAAAAATCTTGAAGACCTAAGAATAATGATCATGCTTGGTTCTAAGACAGCATTCCTAGGCTTGGGATAGATCAGGTTAGACCAATTTCATGAAATTCTCAACAGAATGGCCCTAAAAATTGCCAAGCTGGCTTCTAATGTCACTCAAGAAAAGTACTGGTTGGAATTATTTTTCGCTTCATATCAGTTTCTATGCACCGTATCAATAAGCTAGATGGAAGCTGATAGTATTTTGACAATTATGGTGAAAATAAGTACTAAGACACCTCCAACCTACCTTGACAACTTGAAATAAAAAGGAAGAATCTCATGACCAAATAGTACCTAAATGAGTTAGAAAAAGCTTATTAGTTTTAGTAGTGATAAGGAGGATCTGTGTTGTCCATTATGTGCTGACAACATGCATGTGTCGAAACAATGGTAAAGAAAATCAATAGATTGTAACACCCGGCCCAATTGGGCTCAGAATCAGTCCACAGTCAAAAAAAAAAAAAAGAACGGGAAGAAGACTCCTGATGGGAGTCTTCTTCTCCGATGAATCCTGATCCGAGAAGGATTCTAGGATCCTTAAAACTCTAGGACCCTCCATAAATAAGACTCCTCTCTCCCTCACGAGCCTCCACCGGCGATCTTTAAGCTAAATTCCTCTCCTTTTCTCCGTGGAAGCTGCGGCTATCTCTTCTCGTATTCGTTAGAAATCGAAGGTCGAAGAGGCCATCGAAGCTCAAGTAAGGGTCCAATCTTTCTTTCTCTCCCTCTTTTCTTTCTTTCCATGATTTTAGACTCCTCGCCGGCCATCGGGATCGTCGAAAATTCTATGAAACATGAAACCCTTGTTCGGCCGGAACCCTTTTCTTTCGTTTTCGGCCACCAGTGCCGCCGGTTGCGGCGTCTCATCCCCGAGACCGGATCCTCATCTCTCTCTCATTTTTCTTGAGTGCTTGACCACCGGCGACCGGCCAATGATCGAAAATCATGAAGAAAGGGGACGAGTCCCCTATTTTTCGAGAAATAAAAAAAAAAAAACTTTGCCGATTGAACCTTACTGTCGGCTGGCCTTGCTCCATTGCCGTCGACCGGACGCCACCCACCTCATCGGAGCTCGGGTCACTGGGGGGGACCTCATCGGTCTTCCCCTGTTTCGGCCCAAGAGAGGGTCGTGGGAAGAAGAAGAAAAAGAAAAAAAAATAGAAAAGAAAAAAAAATAAAAAAAAAAAAGAAAAGAAAGAATTTTCTCTCTCCTTTCTCTCTCTTTCCTCTCTCCTCTCTCTACCTTCTCTCTCCATCTTCTCTCTCTAGATTCTCTCTTTATTTTCTCTCTCTAAACTTTTCTCTTTATAAATTTTCTCTCTCTAGAATCTTTCTCTTCCTCTCTGATTGCATCACGGATCCTAGGATAAACTTAAGATGAAAATATGATGACTTGAAATTGCTTCAAAATTCATGCAGTAGATTGGATCCCAATCCGATCCTTACTCGAAATTTATAACATCGATCATAGTTAATCCATATTGAGTCACCTTGATATGATCTTTGATAATCTCGATCATGATCGCCTCGTTTGAAGGATATAAAGATTTTTTCTTCATTTTCTCTCTCTACTTTCTCTCTCTAAAATTTTCTCTCTCTTCATGAATTTTCTCTCTAAAAGTCTTGTGGACCAATAGAGGATCCAGATACGTAGATAAATCCTGATTTTGGGTAATCCTAAAAGTCCTGGATTTGTGTTATTAAGATCGATTATCAATAATTTCTTCACATATGATTTTTATATTTGATCAGGATCATGAAGAGATACGATTATTTGCATATGATATCAAGTGGAATATCTTGTTAGAAAAATTCATAAATCAAAAAAAAATATTGATTTCTATATTTGGATCAGTCATCAGTAAAGATAAAAATCTCTGTACATGATCACTATTATATATGCTATTTTACCGTTGATCTTGCATTATTGGTTTTGCATTGTTGGATTTGAGATTGATGAATTTGCTATATCTGAGACACCATTATTTGCTTATTTGATTTTGAGTATGAGTATGTTATATCAATATATATGTATCAGAGATTCATGGCATAATTACATGGATATGACATATCTAAATTGATCATAATGTAAGTCGAAATTGATTTGAAGAAATCAATACATAATAATTAAATAAAAAAAAAATATAGTATGGACTAGTCTTGTCATGTGGAACAGCCCGCCAAGAGCTTATGACTGGGACAGTCGGTCAGGAGCTTATGCTTGGGACAGCCCCCACTAGCTTATAGATGGATCAGCCGACCAGGAGCTCATGCCTGGGACAGTCTGTCAGGAGCTTATGCCTGGAACAGCCTCTCACGGGCTTTCGTACGTGGGACAGCCGGCCAGAAGCTCATCTTGGAACAGTCTTGAAAGGCTTTTAAGTGAAAATTGATTCGGATGATGACTGAGGTATAGACTTAATAAGTCCAAAGTCAGAAAGAAAAAGTTAAAAATTATGTGATTATAAAAAGATAAATGAAAGATAAAATATGAAATAATTGTTGAACAAAAGTATTTCACCTGTTAACATGATGCATCTATTTTAACAAGACAGAAAATTTATGGATGTTTGCAGTATTCTAAATATTGAACATGAGATTTTATATTTTATTGTTTACTCTTATTTTTAGATTATATTATTATATCGGTGTGATATGAAAATTTTTACTGGACTGTAAAGCTCACACCCCTTCATCTTTCTTTTTCTTCTCAGAGTTACATGATGCTCGTGATTGGCTGTAGTATGGATTTGTGGGTGAGCAGATGTATGATAGAGTATCATGATACCTGATCAGAGGATTGAAAGAATTTAATTTGTAATTATGTAAATTTTACTAATTATTATTGAAATTAGATATTATGAATGTTGAGGTTGTAAGAAATTATTTTTGGCCTTGCATATTCTTTAGGGCTTGCTCTAAGGAGTATGCGGCCATCACGTATCCGAACCGGCTTTTGGATTCGAGGCATGACAGAATGGTATCAGAGCATAAGTTATGATCATTAGAAATTATGATATAAGTAATTAGAATATTACAGAGTGATATCAGAGCCTAGGTTATGATCATTTGAAAACTAGGATATAAGTGATTAGGATATAATAAAGTAATATCAGAGCTCAGATTACGATCATTTGAGGATTATGATATAAGTGATTAGGATATGACAAAATAATATCAGAGCTTAGATTTAAGATAACTAGAAATTATGAAGTGATATTAAAACTTTATATAAGATCAATTGGATGTGACAGAGTGGTATCTGAGCTTAGAGCTTAGGTTACGTTCATTTGGAGACAATGATACAAGTGATTAGGATATGACAGAATAGTACTAGAGCCCAGGTTTAAGGTCATTAGGGATTGTCATATAAATGATATCAAAACTTTAGAATTATAATCAATAGAGTATGATAGATAATATCAGAGTTCAAGGTTATAATCATTAAGGATGTAATAGAATGATATTAGAGTTTAGGTTATGATCACTAGATAATATGATTTAAGTAGTATTTGAGCTTAAGATTATAATTATTCGGGATTGTGACTTTAGTGATATTTGAACTTGAGGCTATGATCATGAGGAACATGATAGATATAAGAGAAAAGATTCAATATTTGGATTTTAAATCAATAGATACTATGATAAAATTTATGCATAAGTGACATATGATGTCTGTTGATGCAGAATTCCACCGACGTCGGAGAAGCTGGAGTCGAGAAGATCGCATCCGCCACCGGGATCTGCAAAGAAAGTCTAAATCGGAGGTGGGGGTGCTCCGACAAGACCCTCCGATGCTCAAGTCAGTACTCTGCCTCAACAGAAATGAAGCACTCGAATGAAAATTTTAGCAAAGTTTCGAGATAGAGTTTAGAGCTTAGAGAAGAACGTATCTGGGGATCCCTTTTTATAGACGGAGAGCGTAACTGATTGACAGCGACATTTGTAACCGCCTGATAGTGGGCCATTCGGGGCCACGCAGAGTTTGTTACGAAGAGTAGTGGCGTCAGGGGGCCGTTCAGGGCCACGTGGAGTTTGTTATGGAGAGTGGAGTGGTGTCCGTTGTCGCGACTTGCTAGAGAGTGGTAGAGCCACGCGAAATCCGTTATAGAGAGTGGAGCAGGATAGTGGCCATTGTCGTGACTTGCCAGAAAGTTTGGGCCTGACGGCTGAAGCTCGGTTGGGACGTCTGATGGAGCGAAATGGCTCTATCTCAGCCATCCGGGAGAAGTTCGGATGTTTTCGAGGTTGCTGACGAGTCTACTGTTGTCGGATGTCTTGGGCGCTGATGCTACAGGCGGGAGTCATCTGCTATAGAAGCTCGAACGGGGACTTTCCATTGGTGAAGTTCGGTAGAAATCCGATTGCCAGAGAAGTCCGTCTGGGATTTGCCTGATGTGGAAGCTCATCTGAAGATTGTCCGTCGGAGAGGTCCGGTTGCACGAGAAATCCGACAGAAGATCGACTGATAGCGTAATTCAAAAGGCGTTGTGAAAGTTCGTCCATTAGAGGAGACCGGATGGATCTGTAGAAGGTCGGCTGGTGCTGTCGAAGGTTGATGGTCGAAGAGGTACGAAAGATACCAGAGACAGTCGGTCACTGTAAAAATCTGGCTGCTGGAGTACATCCGTTGTAGAAGTTCGTCTGAAATCCAACCGCTGTAGAAGTTCGGACGGAGTCCAGTTCCTGTAGGAGTCCGGAAGGAGGCCGCTTACCGTAGAAGCCCGAATGGAGATCGGTTGTCATAGAAGTTCGAAGCAGACCGCTTACTGTAGAAGTCCGGATGGAGATCGGTTGTCGTAGAAGTTTGGAGCAGACCGCTTACTGTAGAAGTCCCGTCGCTGGAGAAGCTCGGTCCTTGATGAAGTCTGGAAGATGTTCGGAGGAGAGATCCTGCTGGTGGAGCCTGTTCGTTGTAGAAGCTCGTTTGTGATCCATCCACTGTAGAAGTTCGTACGGAGCCCGACCCTTGTAGGAGCTCGGATGAAGTCCACCTGCAATAGAAGTTCAGGGTAGAGATCCGATTTTTGTAGGAATTCATCTGGAATCTATCCGTTGTAGAAGTTCGGACGGAGCCCGACCCTTGTAGGAGTTCGGATGAAGTCCACCTACAATAGAAGTTCGGGGTAGAGATCCGACTTTTGTAGGAATTCATCTGAAATCCATCCGTTGTGGAAGTTCGGACGAAGCCCGACCCTTGGATGAAATCTGAAAGGCGGTCGACCGCCATAGAAACTTGGATGGAGTCTGGTTACTGTAGAAGTCCGAAAGAAGTTCGAAGTAAAGTCGTTCGTGGCTGGAAGAAATCTAAAAGAGATTCGGAGAATAGTCGATCACTGTAAAAAATCAGCTGATAGTGAAGTCCAGAGAGCATTTGGAGCAGTTCGGTAGATGAATAAGGGAGCTCATTATCGGAGAAATTCAGATGGTATTATGGAAGCTCGGATGGTCGAGAGAGTTCAGAAAGACGCCATACAAAGTCGGAAGCCGGAAGAGCCCTGGAAGGGTCGGCCTTTTACAAACTTCGGTTGGGGGTATTTTATACCCAACAATGTCCATAATAAAATTGACGGGTTATATCTTGGATTTCAATTAGTAAGGTTGATCTAAATATGAGAAAAGTTGACCCTGAAATGAAGTGCAAGGTATTGATAAGTTATGTTGAGTATACTAGATGATTTTGAAATATTAAACTTATATGATTGAAGATCACGATATTTTTTCTAATTTCGATGATAATTATCTGAGTATTATAAATTTTGAACTTATTAAAAAAAAATTAATTAGAGTATGATCTAAGAAAGAATTGTATCATATGAGAGAAAAATATTTTTGAGTATTGAATCTATAAAAGGATCATATATGAAATCCGAATTTAGATGAAAAATATATACTTAGATTTTATTACGAGAATATGAGATACACGTCTTGGTGAAATCTTTAGTTATTCAAAATATCATATTTAGATGTAATTTTCTTGATCTTTCAAGTTGCATTGAATTTCAAGTCAAAAATTTACTTTTCTAAGTGGATCTAGGATATTTTGATATTATTATTAAATTAAATATTAAAAAAATTAATTTTATTAGAATATGATATATAATTATGATAAAATTTTTAATAATTCATATTACCATCTTTGGATTAGATTCTTTAATTTTCTTGTGATTGTTGAAGATGATGAAGTATATTAATTATTCAAGTCAAAGTTCGGATTTCTGAATTGAACTTAGATATCTTGCTAGTATTAAATTTTGAATGACTTATATAAGAGATAAGATTTGTATGGATTTATCGATTAATATTAAGGGTCATGATGAAGAGAGCTCTACAAGAAATAATTAAGTTGATTCTACTTATAAGGATGTTGGCTTGAGTTTTTCTAGTTTGTCAAGTTGAAATTAATTCTTTTAAAAAGAAAGATTGATTTAGAAATTATCTAAATGATTATAAGGTAAACTAAATGTTAACTCAAATTGATTCTAGACATGTTGGATTCTTGAGGAATGATGAAGCTTTTACAATGATTTCAAACATAAGAAGTGGATCAAGATTTAATTTTGATGTACTATGCCCAAGGAGCAATAAAGACAAAGAAACTTAAAATTTTGCTCTAAATTTTATGCAGAATTTGAAAATTGAATCCACCTTTGATTGATCTAATATACAAAGATATTTTTATCTTTAATAAACTTATATAATTTAATAAATTAAGATTAGAGTGCGCAGCAAAAGCGTGGTGGATTAAATTGATTAAAAAATATTAATTTTTTGATTCAAAAGATATTACGATGGAATACATTAGTTGAAAATAAGAAAAAATTTTATTGATAATGAAAGAATGCTATAGATTTTGACCTAATCTGATCATAGTCGGATAATTTTTGTCAGTAGGTTGCTTCATTATAGATAATGCCAAAAAATCCTAGATATCTCAAGTTTATTAACAGCTTGATAGTTCTGTTATTAGTTCAAACCTAAAATGTCTTGACATAGATCTCATATTTTTTCAAATTTAATATTATTACTCAAACTGATATAGAAGATTGAGATTTTCTTAAGATGAAAATCTATTTATTAAATTAATTGAAAGGTCAAGAGAAGAAAGAAATCGATGATTGTCAAGACCTTCCTTTATTTTTCCATCATAGGTAGTCTGAGACAATTATAAACTTTGAGTGGAATGTATTAAATAAATAACTAGAGTATTTTAATACAAGATCAAAATGTTACTGTTCTTCAAAAAAAAAAATTGAGAAATCAATAAGAAGGGATGAGTTTGAGATTTCAAATAATTTTTGTTATAACAAGATTATAAGAAATAAATAATATGTAAGATATTATTGGAAGCGTGAGAATGACATGATGCATATATATAATATAGAATATATCTTAAACAATATAAGTTAATTTCAAGGACGAAATTATTTGAAGGGGGAAGAATGTAACACCCGGCCCAATTGGGCCCAGAATCAGCCCACAATCCAAAAAAAAAGAACGGAAAGAAGACTCCTGATGGAAGTCTTCTTCTCTGATGAATTTCGATCGGAGAAGGGTTCTAGGATCCTTAAAACTTTAGGACCCTCTATAAATAAGACTCCTCTCTTCCTCACGAGCCTCCACCGACGATCGTTAAGCTAAATTCCTCTCCTTTTTTTCGTGAAAGCTGCGGCTATCTCTTCTCGTATTCGTCAGAAATCGAAAGTCGAAGAGGCCATCGAAGCTCAGATAAAGATCCAATCTTTCTTTCTCTCCCTCTTTTCTTTCTTTCCATGATTTTAGACTCCTCGCCGGCCGTCGGGATCATCGAAAATTCTATAAAACATGAAACTCCTGTTCGGTCGGAACCTTTTCCTCTCTTTTCCAGCCACCGGTGCCGCCGGTTGCGGTGTCTCATCCTCGAGATCGGACCCTCATCTCTCTCTCTCTTCTTTTGAGTACTTGGCCACCAACGACCGGCCAATGATCGAAAATCATGAAGAAAAGAGACGGATCCTCCATTTTTTGAGAAATAAAAAAAAAAACTTTGCCGATCGAACCTCGCTGTCGGCCAGCCTTGCTTCGTTACCGTCGATTGGATGCCACCGATCTCGTCGGAGCTCGGGTCCCTGGGGGGACCTCATCGGTCTTCCTCTGTTTCGACCCAAGAGGGGGTCGTGGGAAGAAGAAGGAAAAGAAAAAGAAAAGGAAAAAGAGAAAAAAAAATAAAAAGAAAAAAATAAAAAAATAATAATTTTCTCTCTCTCCTCTCTCTCCTTTCTCTCTTTTCTCTCTCCTCTCTCTACCTTCTCTCTCCATCTTCTCTCTCTAGATTCTCTCTTTATTTTCTCTCTCTAGACCTTTCTCTCTTTATGAATTTTGTCTCTCTAGGATCTTTCTCTCCCTCTCTGATTGCATCACGGATCCTAGGATAAACTTGAAATGAAAATATGATGATTTGAGATTGCTCTGAAATTCGTGCAGTAGATTGAATTCCAATTCGATCCTTACTCGAAATTTATAACATCGATCATAGTTAATCCATATTGAGTCACCTTGATATGATCTCTAATAATCTCGATCATGATTGCCTCATTTGAAAGATATAAAGATTTTCTCTTCATTTTCTCTCTCTACTTTCTCTCTCTAAAATTTTCTCTCTCTTCATGGGATTTTTCTCTTTAAAAATTTTGTGGACCAATAGAGGATCGAGATACATAGATAAATCTCGATTTTAGGTAATCCTAGGAGAAGTTCTGGATTTGTGTTATTAGGATCGATTATCAATAATTTTTTCATATATGATTTTTATATTTGATCAGGATCATGAAGAGATACGATTATTTGCATATGATATCGAGTGGAATATCTTGTTAGAGAAATTCATAAATCAAAGAAGAACATTGATTTTTATATTTGGATCAGTCATCAGTAAAGATAAGAATCTCTGTATATGATCACTATTATATATACTATTTTATCGTTGATCTTGCATTATTGGTTTTACATTGTTGGATTTGAGATTGATGAGTTTGTTATATCCGAGATACCATTATTTGCTTATTTGATTTTGAGTATGAGTATATTATGTCAATATATATATATCAGAAAATGATGGCATGAGTATATGGATATGACATATCTAAATTGATCATAATATAAGTTGAAATTGATTTGATGAAATCAACATAATTAAATAAAAAAAAATATATGATATAGACTAATCTTGTCATGTAGAACAGCCCGTCAGAAGCTTATGACTGAAACAGCCGGTCAGGAGCTTATGCTTGGAACAGCCCCCACTGACTTATAGGTGGATCAGCCAATCAGAAGCTCATGCCTGAGACAGTCGGTCAAGAACTCATCCTAAGACAGCCTTGAAAGGCTTTTAAGTGAAAATTGATTCGGATGATAACTGAGGTATAGACTTGATTAGTCCAGAGCCAGAAAGAAAAAATTAAAAATTATGTGACTATGAAAAAAAAATGAAAGATAAGACATGAAATAATTATTGAATAAAAATATTTCACCTATTAACACACGATGATGCATCTACTTTAACAAGATAGAAAATTTATAGATGTTTGCAGTATTCTAAATATTGAACATAAGATTTTGTGTTTTATTACTTACTCTTATTTTCAGATTATATTATTATATCGATGTGATATGAAAATTCTTACTAAACTATAAAGCTCACACCCATTCATCTTTCTTTTTCTTCTCAGAGTTACAGGATGCTCATGATTGACTGTGGTATGGATTTGCGGATGACTAGATGTATGATAGAGTGTCATGATACCTAATCAGAGGATTGAAAAAATTTAATTTATAATTATATAAATTTTACTAGTTATTATTGAAATTAGATATTATGAATGTTGAGGTTGTAAGGAATTATTTTTGACCTTTCAAATTTTTTAGGACTTACTTTAAGGAGTATGCGACCATCACATATTCGAGCCGATTGTTGGATTCGGGGTGTGACATAGATAACACTTGTCTAATCCTTTTGAAGCCTATTTGAAGGACAATTTAGTGCATCTTCAAGAAGTGAAACAACAGTAGCAGAGCACGAAGGATCGATGCTTGAATCAGCCAAAGCATAGGCTTTCAAAAACAAAGCCTCAAATGACCTTTGAATGGAGATTGCCTCCTCTGCTTTCTGCAGTCCTTCTTTACAGTGACCAGTATCATATAGAATCCAACCCTCATAGACAAGACGTTCATATTCAGTCAGTGCATGTCGTCGTGCAAGCTGTAGGCTATGCATTGCTGCATCAGGACAATTCAATCTGCTCAACCAAAAAAAAATCCTCTATTTGCAGTGGTTCAAATGTAAATAGAAAATTGATAAACTATAGAGTAACATGCCTAAATTCTAGCATAAGAAGAGTATGAAGTAGTGAAAATTTACCTCAGACGAAGTAAAGACTGCCTGAAGTACAAGACCCCTTTTGCAGCATCTGATTCAAGCATCTTATAGATAACTGAAAGGGAACCAATGTCATCTACTGATGACCACCGATCATAAAGTTGCAGCCAACAATCTGCAGTGGTCCACTGTTCAACATGCTCTCCAACGAGCATACGCAACTGGGAAGCAGCAACACGCCCTCCAAACATTCGATACTCTGGAGACAGTGTAAGAATTGTTTGGATGTCACAAAGTGCAGCTTTGTAATCTTCGAGAGCCAAATAGAAACAAAATCGGAGTTCCATGCACGCTAAAGCCAGCTTAAAACCTAGAACACGGTTAATCTCTGCTAGGGCAAGTTTGGCATCTTGTTTCCTCATCAAAGATGCTGCTCGATACATGTAAGGATAAACAAGAGTGGGGTCCAACTCCGTTGCTTTGTCAAGGTCCTCCAACTTTCTATCTCTTTCTGAATATAGAGATCTCTCTTGATACATCCATCCAAGTGGTGGATTACCTGATATCACAGAGCTGAGCTTCTCATAAGATGAAAGCTTATAGCCTTTAATACAAGCCAGTCTGGCCAATCCAGCAACAGAATAGACATGCCCAGCAGCAAAAGCAGCATCAAAATGATGCTCCGCTTCACCATACTCTATTCTCAAAAACCTAACACATCAGTTGGATGATAAATGATAAGTGATATATTTTTATATTTATTATAAATATTTTTAATAATTTATGATGTTAGCATTTTTTTTAAATTTAATTTCATAAATTTATTAATTTTTTTTGAAAAATAAATAATTTTTTAAAAAATATAAAATTAGATATATTTATGAAAAATAAGATGTTAATTTAATTGAACAATTTAAGCATCAAAATGAAGAAAAATTTTTGAAAAATATAATACATATTTTTTTCAATTTTTCAGATAAAAATCGGAACAAAAATGGAGTCAAAATACCTTTAAAAAATCTTAAAAATAGTCTACGGTGCATGGTAGACCAGTCGGTCGGTCCACAGAGCCAGGGCGCGGACCACCAGAAATAATACGCGGTCCACAGGCGCGGCTCACAGCGAGATAAAAATTCTGGGTGCGATCCAACGGCTGACATTCATCCCAACCTAGATCCGACGGTCAGCATCCATTGTCGGTTTATAAGAGGAATTTTTGCGCGATCTAATGATCGAAAACACATCCATCATCAGATCCAACGGCTGATGACGCTCCTGATTTTGAATAGGAGATCAGACACGCTGATCGACGGATCATATCTCATCTGAAGCACGATCGAACGATCAGAATCGAATCCAACCCTGATAAGGAGTAAAAGGCTGATTTTTGGGCTGATCTGAACGGTCCAATCCAAATCCGATGGTAGAAATATTTCTAGGAGATTAATACGTTTTCTAAAGATTTTAGGACTCCTTTTGTGATCAAAAAAATATGAAAAAATCATCTATAAATAGGAGGTCCAGGAATAAGCTTTATGAGGAGAAACAATCAGAGAAAAAATAAGAAAAAAATAGAGAAAAAATTCAAAGAGCTTTAGGGATCAATTATTGAGAGATTATGGAGCTAGAGAGTTTGATGCATGGCTAAAACCCTTCAATTCAGAAATATGATGAAGCCTGTAAATAAATTTTTATTTTTTTCTTTTTGTATTTAATTTTTATACAATAAAATTTTACTTTTATTTTATATCTTTTTATTTTCTTTTAAGATATTAATCCAGCCTACACGGCCTATACCTTCTCTTGACGTACCGTGATATCTAGATACGGTACGTGCTTTGAAAAGATAGATCGTAGTATGTGAAATTAAACTTTAGATCTTGTAATTGAATTTAGATAATTTATACTCCAACAGGACAAGCTGTGATCTACTGATACAGTTCGTATCCCTTAGAGATAAACTATATTAATACCATAATTATAAGAATTAAATATTATAATATAAAAAAAAAGAAGAAAATAAATTTCTTTGTATGGTGGATTCAGAATTCCTGGATTATTTCTTTAAATTATTTTCTTTCATAATTTAATTTACACTTTTGATTTCTTGCTATTCTATTTCTTGTTAATCCTTCTACAATCAATTTTCTTTCTATTTCTTCTTAAAAGAAAAAGATAATCATCCTAGATCCTCGTGAAAACGATCTCTACTCACCCTATCTATATAGTTTGAGTTAGTTTTTATTCTTGACCGCCTACGACAGCGATCAAATTTTGACGCCGTTGCCGGAGATCTAGGCATGATTATTTAAAAAATAATAATAATTTTTTTTAATTGCTTTCTAACTTACCTAGTTCCTTAGTCAAACTTACTTTCTTTAAAAAAAAAATCTCTACATTGACACCTCATAATCTACTTAAGAAATTAGATACTTAATCACAAAACCTAAAAAATAAAATAAATCAATTTACTCTTAACTGACTATCAAATCTGGTCATCTTTTCTTCTTACATTACATAAGTCCATAAAATATCTTAAGGACACAAGCCCTAAACAAGATAAGGTGAAATTTCATCACCCTTCTTTGGCCCACAAACCACCATCCTGCATATTGCATTGACCTAAACCTTAACTTAAAATCAATTAGACATTGGCCCCTAAAGACTTTTGAGCTCAATAGGACAAGGGATCCTAAGAGTAAGATCGGATTAAGGTTAGTCAGTTTGACTGGTGTCTAGAAAAGTAGTTCAAGGACTACGTCTCGAAGGAAAGTGGTTATTTAATTGGTTTCGTTCGCTTACCTGGCAACTCAGTTGGTGTCTAAGGAAAGCAATGGGGGATCCCCACCGACCTTACACTTACCTAACCAGTTGAGTGGCTAGTCTTTTACCTGGAGTACTCAAAGGCAACCTTGACAAGTTAGGAGCTGTCTAGATCTAGGGTTATCCTTAGCTAGGATTGATTGTATAACGTGACTACTAACCTACAAATATTAACCCTAATTAAAATACTCTTCTCTATCGTCTCTAAATTTAGGACTCCTTAGGCCTCCATCTTTAGAATTCTTTTTTCATCTATTTCCTCTTCTTCTTCTTTTTAAAAAAATATAAAATAATAATAAAATAAAAAAATTATAAAAATAATTAAAAATTCTCAAATTTCTTCGTGGACAAGATTATCTAGTCGATTAGTGAGAATAGATCCAAACTTTGCATCAAATCCAGTAGACCTTAAGCCCATTATGGATGAACCCGAACATGAACCTAGGGTCTTGAAAGACCTTTGCTATCCAGTTGGGACAGCCCAACCCTCATGTATCCGACTGCCACAAACTGATGTCAATTTTGAAATTAAATCTCAGATCATAAACATGCTTTCCAAATTCACCGGAATCGAAGATGCATACATTTTTATGAGAAAATTTGAGGAAGTATGCGCCACGATGCGGCTTCAACAGCTCACTGAAGATGCTGTAAAACTTAGGTTGATCAACTTTACCCTTAAAGATAGTGCCAAAAAGTGGTTATACAGTCTTCCTAATCAATCCATCGCATCATGGGAGGATTTTGTTAGAGTGTTCCTGAAAAAAAATTTTCCACACCATAAGACTGCCAAATTTAGAAATAAAATTAATCAATTTTATCAATTACTAGGTGAGTCTTTTTGAAATTGCTTTGATCGTTTTAAGAATTTTTTGAGTCAATACACACACCGTGGAATAGAAACTTGGAGGCTGTGCCAAATCATTTATGAAGGACTAGATCCGAACTCAAGAACCATGTTAGAATCAATGTGTCAGGGTTAATTCATGAATAAAAAACCCATAGAAGCCTGACAATTTCTAGAGGACCTAACAAAAAAGAGCCTACAATGAGAAATTACTAGGAAACCTGACAGACACACACCTTCAAGAGGGGGTGTATATCAACTTCAACCTTCCCTAACTGAAGAGGTTAAATTTGCATCTTTGATCCGTAGGATAGAGGCTCTAGAACTCAAGGAACACACCCAAGTAAACCAAGTTGCAACAACAACTTGCAATAGGTGTAATGCCATAGACCACACGATGGAAGGATGTCCTTTCTTGATGGGTCCAACCAAGAACGAAGTAGCACAGGTGAACGCAGCCTATCAAAGACTCATAAATGACCCCTACGCACCAACATACAATCCAAGATGGAGGAACCACCTCAATTTTTTTTTATCACAAGGGTCAAACTCAATTAGACCTGCTTTCACTCAACCCAATCCCAGACCCACTCAATCATCAAATATCCCATCAGGTTTCAGCAATGATCAAAGGCTTAACTTGCTAGAAAAGAGTCTGAAAATCCTAACAAAATCATCTGCTAGTACCAACACTACACTGAACAACTTCATGCAGACCACAGGCCAGCTTTTAACTTCCAACACCCAGGCTATTACCCATGTAGAGATGCAATTAGGTCAATTAGCCATGGCTGTAAGTGAAAGAAAAAAAGATAAACTACCGAGTCAATCTGAGGCTAATCCTAGGATCCAGAACAATCAAGGACCACAACAACGAGCCCAAATCAACTAATTAAATGTAATTCACACTTTAAGGTCTGAAAAACAAGTAGACAATCATGTCGATACACCTGAAGATCAAGATGAACTATTGTCTAAACCACCTCATGAGCAAGTGATCGATCAGATCGAGTTTGAGGATCCAGATAAGTCTAAGGAGTCAACAGAGATTAACAAACCACTCAAACCACTTAAAAAATTCACATCAGGAATTAAGCAATTCAAGACATCACCCATCAATTCTGTAGCTCCTTTTCCAAATAGACTTAGGTCCAACAAATACTTAGTCCATATGGATCAAATCTTAGAGATGTTTAAACAAGTAAAAGTGAATGTCCCTCTATTAGATATGATCCAACAAATTTCCACATATGTCAAATTTCTCAAAGATCTATGCACAAAGAAAAAGACCACCAATATTCCCAAGAAAGCCTTCTTGACGGCTAGTATAAGCTCATATCTATCAAGCCACATACCTGTCAAGTACAAAGATCCAGGATCTCCTACAATCTCTTATATTATTGAGGAAACCATCATTGACATGGCCTTATTAGACTTAGGGGCTAGTGTGAATATCCTACCTTATTCGGTCTATGAAAAATTGGAGATAAAAGAATTAAAGCCTACAGAAATTATATTGCAATTGGCAGATCGATCAGTGAGAGTTTCCAAAGGAGTTGTGGAAGATGTGTTAATCAAGATAAGTAATTTCATTTATCCTGTGAATTTTGTGATCCTCGAGACTGAACCAGTGATTAATCTAAAATGTCACATTCCAGTAATCTTAGGAAGATCATTCTTAGCGACCACCAACGTCCTAATCAATTGTCGCAATGGACTCATAAAACTCTCATTTGAAAATATGACCATTGATCTTAATATTTTCCATCTTGAAAAAAAAAGGGATCAATTCGTTGATGTAAATCTGATTCAGGATGAGATCTATGAGACCATTGACCTAGGGGAAGAAGATTTTTACTGTAATCTTTGATCAGATCAAGAATTTGAAATAGCTTATGAAATATCTCCATCTAGTGATCAGAGAGTTCATCCACAATGATAACCACCTGTCAAACCACTTGTGAGGATGGATGAACCTATACACAAGCCATCGATTGAGGAAGCACCTAAACTATAACTCAAAACACTCCCTCAGCATCTCAAATACGCATATCTAGGTCCATCAAAAATTCTACCCGTAATTATCGCATCAGACCTAGATCAAACCCAAGAGGAGAAACTTTTAGCTGTCCTCAAAGAGAGTAAGGAAGCCATAGGCTGGACCATGACTGACATCAAAGGGATCAGCCCTTCAATTGTCCAACATCGAATTTATTTAGAGAAAGAAGCCCAGCCAATCAGAGACCCCCAAAGAAGACTTAACCCAGCTATGAAGGAGGTAGTGAAGAAAGAGATTCTCAAGTTACTAGACAATAAAATTATCTATCCTATTTCAGATAGTTCATGAGTTAGCCCAATTCAAGTAGTACCTAAAAAGTCTAGGATAACAGTGATCCAAAATGAAGCAAATGAGTTAGTACCGACTAGAGTCCAAACTGGATGGAGAGTTTGTATTGATTACAGAAAATTAAATGCGGCCACAAGAAAGGATCATTTTTTCCTACCATTGATCAAATGTTCGAAAAGCTAGCCGGACATGAGTTCTATTATTTTCTTGATGGATATTTCAGCTATAATCAGATTTCTATAGCACCAGAGAACCAAGAGAAGATCATATTTACCTATCCATTTGGAACTTTTTCCTATAGACGTATGCATTTTGGTTTATGTAATGCTCCATCTACTTTTCAAAGGTGCATGATCAGCATCTTTTCTGATATGATTGAGAGATTTCTAAAATATTCATGGATGATTTTTTCATCTTTGGCTCTACCTTCTCTGAGTGCCTACATCACTTAAGATTGATCTTAGAAAGGTGTAAGGAGAAACACTTAGTGCTTAATTGAGAAAATTATCAATTTATGGTCAAAAAAGGCATAGTACTTGGCCATGTTATCTCAAAGAAAAAAATTGAAGTAGATAAAACCAAAGTAGATTTGATTGCAAATCTGTCACCACCCAAATCAATCAAAGAAATTCGCTCATTCTTAGAATATGCTGGTTTCTATAGGAGGTTCATTAAAAATTTTAGCAAAATAGCTCGACCGCTGACCAATCTTCTTACTAAAGACATCAAATTTAATTTCACTTCTGAGTGCCTCGAGTCTTTTGAGCATCTTAGAAAGGTACTGACATCTGCACCCATCATTCATCCACCTGATTGGACTCAACCCTTTGAACTCATGTGTGATGCATCTGATCATGCTATCGGAGCTATTTTAGGACAAAGAATTGATAAACTGCCACGAGTTATTTATTATGCTAGTAGAACCCTTAATGATGCGCAGCTTAACTATTCAACCACTAAAAAAGAGTTTTTGGCTATTGTTTTTGCCCTAGAAAAGTTTAGATCTTATTTGGTTGGATCACATGTCATTGTATACACTGATCACTCAGTCATTAGACATCTCTTGACAAAAAAAGATGCAAAAACACATTTGATCCGGTGGATTTTACTTCTTCAAGAATTTGATCTAGAAATCAAGGATAAGAAATGAACCGAAAATATAGTGGCTGATCACCTGTCCCAATTGACTGATGCACCCTCTAACGAACCATCAATAGAAGAGTCTTTTCTTGATAAACAACTCATGTCTGTGACCAAAGAACCATGGTACGCTGATATTATCAATTACTTGGCCACTGGTAGAATTCCTTCTTATTGGAACACTCAGACAAATATAAATTTTTTTCCAAGTATTTTATTTGGGATAATCCATATCTGTTTAAACAATATCCTGATCAAATCATTAGAAGATGTGTCCCGGACCATGAGATCAACAATATCTTGTCTTTTTGTCATGACCAAGCCTGTGGTGGCCACTTTGAAGCCAAGAAAATTGCTGCAAAAGTTCTTTAATATAGATTTTACTGGCTCAATTTGTTTAAAGATGCACATGAGTACTGTAAAAGTTGCACTAGATGTCAACAAGTAGGATGGATCACAAAAAGAGATATGATACCATTAAATCCGATCTTAGTTGTTGAGATTTTTGATGTATAAAGAATCGATTTCATGAGACCACTTCCAAATTCTTTCGAAAATGAATATATCTTAGTGACTGTCGATTAGGTATCCAAATGGGTAGAAACTATGCCGTGTAGATCGAATGATAGCAAAATTGTTATCACATTTTTAAAAGAAAACATTCTCTCTCATTTTGGAATCCCTAGAGCCATTATAAATGTTCAGGGAACATATTTTTTGTAATCAAACCTTTGCAATCCTAATGAAGAAATACAACATCACTCATAAATTGGTCACACCCTATCACCCCCAGACTAGTGGACAAGTTGAAGTTTCAAATCATCAAATCAAACAAATCCTAAAGAAGACTGTAAGCACCAATAAAAAAGATTGATCATTGAAGCTAGTAGATGCTCTTTGGGCATATCGCACTGCCTTCAAAACCAACTTAGGAATGTCTCTTTACAGGCTTGTGTTTGGTAAAGCATGTCACTTACCAATAGAGCTTGAACATAGGGCTATGTAGGCGATTAAAAAGTTAAATATGGATCTAGATGAGGCTAGACAACATAGGAAGTTACAAATTGATGAAACTTAAGGAAATCAGGAATGAGACATACGACAATGCTAAGATATACAAATAAAGAACTAAGGTGTTTCATGATCGAGCAATCCTTAGAAAATCATTTTCATCTAATCAAAAAGTTTCTTTTGTATAAACCCTAGGCTATATTTATTTCCTGAAAAATTTAGATCTAGATGGACAGGGCCCTATGTTGTAAAAGAGATTTTTTCTCATGGAGCTGTAAAAATCAAAAACCCAAGCAATGATGCTACTTTTAAAGTAAATAGACAATGATTGAAATCATTCTTGGGAATTGCCTACTAAAATTGAGGGAGAGGCCATGGTTTCTCCATGAGCCTATTTATTCTAATTGATTCTGTATCCCAGTTTCAGTCTGGCTGAAACTTAAAACTTAGCACTTTCTGAGGCAATCCAGTTTTTAAGTTTTTGCTTTTACTTTTTTTTGTATTATGTTCAAGGTTAATCAAAGCTTGCTTTGTAGGATTTGAAGCAATATTGGCTAAGATGGGGAGCACCATTTGAAAAAGCTTCTGGATCAGTGACATCTCCTTTTTCTTTCTCTTTTTATGCACCATTCATTTTTCCCTACTCCATTGAGGACAATGTCGATAAGTTGGAGGAAGAATAAAAAAAAATTCAAAAATCTCAAGTAAGTTAGTATTTAGCATTTAACACCAGATTACATTTAAGAATTGAGTTAAACCAAGCATTTTTTAAAAAAAATTGATGTACAATAGAGAGTTTGTGAGATATCGAGGTCAAAGTTATTAAGAAAACTCAATAAGGAGTTAAGTTTAGAACTTAAACAGTTTTC